>NW_028221642.1:0-51835 GCF_014529385.1 Adiantum capillus-veneris
GGAACGAGATCATTGTAATTTAGTGAGAGAAATTTGATTAGTGATATAATATTGTTTTAACAACAAGCTTTAAAACTTTTCTGTTTTTACAACAACCTTTCACGAACATTTTCGTTGGCTTCCACCTTTGCATGCAGGTTCGTAAAGGCTAAACTTTGCTTGAAAATATCAGGCTTACACCCTATAGGGCAGCGAAGGTATTTGGCTTACACCCTATAGGGTAGCGAGGTATTTAGCTTACACCCTATAGGGCAGCGCGATGACTCGTTTCTCTCTCTCTCTCTCATCTCTCTCTCTCTCTCTTCTCTCACACACACACACACACACACACACACCACACACACCCACACACACACACACACACACACACACACAACAGCCTCATGGAAAATTTTTTCTCTCTCATGTGCTATCTACGACTAAAGAGGATTACACTCTCGTTCTCTTCATCTCTTCTTGAATCTCTCTTTTAACTAGAGAGAAAATCTCTTCTCTCCTCCCTCCTCTTCATTCATGGCCTCTTGTCATGCCATCATGCAAAGAGACTCTCGCTCTCTCCTCCTTCCTCTCTCTCTCTCTCTCGTTTATGGCAGGGCCGAGTTCTTCTCTCTCTCGACTCCCCTCTTCTCGATTTTTTTTATATGGGAGCACCTCCTAGATAAGCTTAATGAGCTTTCTTTTTTCTATTTCACTCCTTTTCGACTCCCTGCAATGAAACCAGGACGCCTTCATCTCGTTTCCTCTCATGATTGCGGCTATGGCCCGCATACCTCTCGTTTGTCAACAGGGGCAGATCCCTCTCTCTGTATGCCGATGGCCTCGCTCGGATTCTCTCCTTACTTTGCAAATGGCCCTTGGCCTCTCTCTCCTTCTCGCTCTTGGCAGTCTCATCTATAGATGCACCCGACCGGCTCGTCATGAGGACTGTCTCGCCCTTTGCATGGCTTGCAAACTGTAGCTCGCCTCTCCCTAGCATGGATTCCCCCTCGCGACTCTCGGGGACAATCTTTCTCTCTCTAACTCTAACCCCCTGCAACAAGCGTCCCTCTCATGCTCGTCATGGTAGCGGCCTCATGGCTTGCCCTCTTGCCATGGAGTGAGCCCCCCTCTCTTTCTCACGTAAGCGCCAACCAAATGGTTCTCCTCCTCTTGCCCTCTAACCTCTGCAACAACAGGCGGTGCCTCCTCGATAGATTGACACACCCGCCACCCTCTCAATGGTTTGTTAAAAAAAACGTATTAAAACACCTCACTTAATCAAAGCCCCTCCAAGCTCGGGTTCACACCTCCTCCGTGGCATGCTATAGGTGAGCATCTCCTCAGCCTGTTCTCGGCATCCTACTGGCTTGCAACGAGAGAAACTCTCCCTCTCCTCACGGATGCACACACACATACGGGAATCCCTCAGCCTATTGCGACCCCATTCGGCCGTCCTGGTCTTCTTGTTCTTGGCAGCCTTGACATGGTTCAAAAACAGCGCATATGGCTACCTCATCATGCTCGGTTCCTTCCTTTGGACAGCTTCAGCATGCCCCCGCAACACATTAAACAAACATATCAAAGCACATTTTTTTTAATTTGACAAAGGCTTCTCGGAACTCCCTTTGACAAAACACACACACTCGCATAGTACGATGAAATCACAGATGATATGCAAAACAATAAGCGGCCATTGGTGGCCATCCTTGCCCAGCTTCCTTTGTACACCTCTACCAGTGACCGATCTCAATCTTTAGTCGTCAAGGGCGTGGACTTCATTGTAGCATTTCCAAGCATATCATACCCTGTCAAAACAACTCCTTAAAGCACACCAAGTGAGATCATTGCCGTGAAAATTATGATAAAAACAACCTTTCAAGCTCACTTCAACACTCAAATCTCATGCAATGCTCTGTTTCTCTGTCAAAATCCCATGCCCTTATCCAAAAAAAAATGCAACATGTATGTAGAAGACGAGGGGCTCACTTCTAAAATAGGCCTGACAATGTTTTTCAAATAATGGGATGAATTGGCTGCCTCAGCTTGTAGAGCTAATCCAAACATGATGGATGGATGCCATGGTGGTCGCTCTTGTTGGCATATGCAAGGTCGAGAAGTAGTGCTCATGCCTCAAATGAAGATTTCTTCCATGTTTGGATTCTCATCTTTGAAGGTGCTTGCTTTACATGGAGGCACATGCATGACTCCAGGATGCAGCTTCCTCTTCGTACGTTCATGTTTATCCACATAGCCATTGTTTCATGTTTTAATATCAATCTTTTTTCATTTTTCATAAATTTTTAATATTATTTTTTAAATTTATTCACATAGAAAAAAACTAGGGAAACACCAAAAAATTTGAATGTTTAAGCGCTAAAGTGGGGTTTGATAATAAGTGCGGTAATTATAGCAATAGCAATCACGATAATACACGCGGTGTCGGGGGATATGTGTTTGAAACATGAGCACAAGCGCCTAGCCTCTAGCTGTGAGAGGTGTGAGAGAGAACAAGAAAAAACAGATGCATATATGGCTTTGACAATCACCGTAGTACTCAATTAATCAATTCAATCTTTGAAGACAATGTAATCGGTAGCCAAGGCGGGCTGCTATTAACAACACTGACACTTGGATCATCTCGTAGGTAGGAGTTTAAGCTCCCTTTACATATTAACCGGGGCCGTTAAAGGCATCGGCCTCGGTAAAATGATTAATTAAGATTCAGACTGATGACGTTGCTGATTATTCTCTCTTTTCATTTTAACTGCTTCAATTGCACTTGGAATCTACAAGTTTCAATTCTATTCACTGCTTCAATTTTTATGCTCCTTTTATATGTGCTTTACTCTACCTTAATGGCCACTTATGATTTTTTTCGTCTCCTCTAATCACTTGCTCTGATCCCTTTGGTGCTCCGCTCTAGTCTTCTTCTTTTGTTGTACCTTGCCGAACTTCCCCTTCATCAGAGCTCTCCCTTCCTTCTCCTTATTCGAGATTCCCCCTTTCAAGAGAGCCTTCAATTTTCCTTCTCAAGATCGAGTTGAGAGAGACCGTCCTTGATTGTTTTGTTGGCCAAGGATGAGAGCGAGAGAGAGATTACCCTTGCTTTTCCGACTTCTTTCTCTAGCTCGGCTTTGAATCCTTCTTCTTGCCCCTTCTCTAGCTTGGAGAGAGATAGGCTTTTTGTGCAAGCCCGATAGAAAGAGAGAGCACACTGTCTCTCCAAGCTTCAAGAGAGAGAGAACACCTCGTCTCCCCCCTGAGAGAGAGAGAGAGAGAGAGAGAGAGAGAGAGAGAGAGAGAGGAGAGAGAGAGAGAGAGAGAGAGAGAGAGAGAGAGAGGGAGAGTGAGAGAGAGAGAGAGAGAGAGAGGAGAGAGAGAGAGAGAACGCTAGAGAGAACGCAGAGGAGGAGAAGGAGAGACAGAGAGAGAGAACACACTTTGTTCCCAAAGCTGGACAGAGAGAGAGAGAGAGAGAGAGAGAGAGAGAGAGAGAGAGAGTGAGAGAGAGAGAGAGAGAGAGAGAGAGTGAGAGAGAGAGAGAGAGAGAGAGAGAGAGAGAGAGAACACTTCGTTCCCAAATTTGCTCCAACTCTCCTCGCTTGCTATATTCCCCTACTCATGCAAAGGAAAAATCTATTTATAACACCCTCCCTCCCTTAGCAACGACGGCGCCATCATTGCTAGGGAGGCGTAAACCCCCCCCTACTGACGTGGCAGATCGTCCGACTCCGACCTGCTTCAAATGCGTCACCAGTCGCACTAGATCGCATTGCCCCTGCCTTCTGAGCATTTTTGGCTTCATGGCCCAAACCATCCGAGGCGCGAGCACTTCTTTCCTCTCATGCGCTGCCATTTGCTGCTTTGCCCGCCATGGGTTTCCCCATTCACACACAATGTCTATTTTTCATTAAAATGGGCAGGCGGCCAGCCTATCTCTTGGGCGGCCTTTAGATTGTGGCTTATCCTTATGCGAGCACCACATTTGGCATACATATCGGCCAAGGCAATGCCTTACATGACACCATTTTACAACATCCCTTGAATAGTAATATCATTGTGAATTCTGCTCCCACCTTGTGTGTGAATGCCACCACAACCTTCAAGATGCAAGTATAAGTGATTGCATTTGGTGAAAGAACTTTCCTTGTATTTGGTTAAAATAGTCAATGCCTCTAAGCCGCATCTCTTTTTGGCACATTTGACATACATTCAACATTAAACTTGGCCTGTTACCAGGTACTAAAAAACTAACCACTAATAAATTAAGCTTCAAATAATCTTGACATGTATTTTTTTGGTATCTTTCTTAGCACGGGAGTGGAGCTGCACGACATCCATCCCTTTGAACCTGCACAGCCTCTGTTTGTGCCAACTACACCTCAATCTGCATCTGCTATATGTACCTTAAGCTCTTTGCCATCATCAGACTCACGTAACTAATAAACATATGAAAAAAATATATAAGGCTTATACCCTATCATCAATGTTCTAACGTAATTAGGTAGCTTCCCATAAAAAATCTTTGAACCATATCCGTCGTATGTCCAAAGCATTCAATTGTGGAAACATGTTTAGGGAACCCCGCCAGACTCAAGTTCTCCAGTTAATGATGCACACGGCTTGACCATTAAGATCGCTTTAGGGAACCCTATCAAGCTCAAGTATGCCTTACTCTGTCTGCACATGGAATGGCCTTCAAGTCCTTTACCTTATGTTTTGATAGCAGAGCTAACTCAAAAGATGTGAAGATACTTCATCAATTATCCAAAGAAGTCAACTGGAAGCTTTCCATGTAAGCTTATCAATCGCATAACCAAAACTGTTCTGACTTAGCATAGATCTAGGAAAAAAAACCTTGTACCATGAAATCTGCTACAATAGAGAACTGGTACTCTTGAAATCTGCAAACTGGCACTTTAGTAGCCCCCGGGATCAAATGCGAAACCAATCATTTTCCCCACTATGAGCATTCCTTTAAAAAAATTGCACCATCCTCCAAGATCATAGGGATAATACAATAATTTCCAATTTGTAGAGCACAAACATAAATTTACCCACAAATCTTCATGAAAACCACTGGATCATATGCCATATAAGTCAATTTCCCCAGACCATGCATATATCTGTCACCTACCAAGTCAAAAGCTAGCTCAAAATCCCCTACATCATAGGGTAACGTCAGATCCCATGTAGCATCAAGTAGCACTAGATACTGCCATATCCCCTGTGCAAATGGCTCATCCAATTGTCGATCATCAATCACATGTAAAAGCATTGGCAGTGCACCTTCACTCTCACTAGTACTGGAATCCCAATCATGCATATCTGGATACATCAATTCTCTAGCAAAACTATCTTCATTAGGCTCGCAAGATGCATCAGAAAAAAATTCTCTATCTTGTAGAGGCTCAAAATCAAGTAAAGCATCATCCAGCAACTGCATAAGTTCATCAGCAACTGCATCTAAACAAACTTTCTCTTGCATGATTCTAGATTGATTTGCATCCTTAGCATCTATGTTTGAGAACCTTCCAAAGCTTCGTCCAATAAGCAGGTAAGGTCTAGGTCCACCACTTCAGAAGGTTCCTCCATCTTGCACATCTCAGGCTGCTATAAAGTAAGATTTCCACATATGACATGCATACTAAATACATATGTTGTAAACTTCTTTGCATTTCTTTAACCCTCATCCAAATATCTTTGCACTTCTATAGCACAAAGTGTAGCATACTCGTTGAAAATTTCATCTACTCCCCTGTCTGTATCATCGGCACAATGAAATCAATCATATTCAACACCAAGAGATTGCACTTCACTGTGCACCCCCTTTGAATCAACCTCATCAAAGTCATGATCATTTTGCCTTAGTGTGAGCCCTGTGTCACAAATTCTTGACAGAGAAGAGGTTTGCTCTCCTTCTAAATCATCAGCAGATTCAGGATCAGTTTGCCACATCGGTAGCTCTAGATCACAGAAATTTGTCAAAGAAGGAGTCTACACCCCCTCTGATTCATAATCATCACATTCAAGTTCAGTTTCCCACTTTGGTAGCTCGGCATCACAACAATTTGTCAATGAAGGAGTCTACACCCCTTCTAAATCAACATTTTGCAGATCTTCAATCACATACTCTTGCTTAACCAAGTCCTCAAAATCTGGTACATTCAAATTCAGAAAATTTGGTATTACCCAAATCCATGATTATGCTGCTCTTAACAGCATCCCTGCTTTGACCTATAGCATCTATATCATTAATCAACTCTTTGGCAAAATTTGTACTAGTTCAATCAATCAAATATATGGTAGAATCTGTATCAGTATCATCAATCACCTCTATGGTAGAATCTGTACTAGAAAGGTTTTGCTCTTATTCTGAGTAAGTAGAAAAAGTATCAGTTGTAATCAAATCTTCTTGCATGTCTACTTGAATATGGTTGCACTCATTCACCTGCACAATTTCTTTTCATTATGTGTAACTTGAGGCTGTGATGCCTCACCCTCAAAGACTTTACTTCATGCACAACATCTGCAAAACCCAACTTTGCATACACAGCTTTAACTATGTCTTCATCATTAGCCTGTAAGAAGGTAGCATCTTGTACAATACACTCATCAATCACACTTTTAACCTTTATCGTACTTGTCCTCGAGTATCTGCATAGTTTGGTAGATTTAGACTTTGTTCTTGATAGTTTTCATAATGCTCATAACCCACTTGTACAATAGCTTCTTTCAAATATTCCTAGTTGTCGTTGCATGCTTTAGTAACCTCTTGAATCTGTTCCTTCAAATCTGAACTCACTAACTGCTCAAAGATCTGACCATTAACTCTTTTGGTATCCCTCTTACCTTGGTTTCCAGCTCATAACACTCTAGGTAACCTTCAGGATCATATCCATCAAAGAGTCGTATCTTGTCGTATACTGCATCCAAAGCTTCATCCATTTGATTTTTCTTCTTTGCGGTCTCCATTTCAAGCAGAGATCCTTAAACCAATTGAAGCATCTTTGAAAATATGGAATTGTAGACTTATCATCAAAACCGTTTGCACTTAACTCTGCAATCATCTTCATCATCTACTCTAAATTCTCCATTTTTACCTTCCACGCCGGCTCGTTTCGCGTCGGGTTCCCAAAGATGTCGGGGGATATGTGTTTGAAACGTACGCTGGGTAGGCACGGGTAGGCACTGTGCCTCTAGCTTTGAGAGGTGTGAGAGAGAACAAGAAAAATAGATGCATATGGCTTTGAAAATCACCATAGTACTCAATTAATCAAATCAATCTCTGAATACAATGTACTCGATAGCCGAGATGGGGGCTATGAATAGCATTGACACTTGGATCATCTTGTAAGTAGGAGTTTGAGCTCTCTTTATAGATTAACCGGTCCATTAACGGCACCGGCCTCAATAAAATGCTTAATTAAGCTTCATACTGATGACGTTGATGATAATTCTCTCTTTTCATTCTATTTGCTTCAACTGCACTTGGAATCTACAAGTTTCAATTCTATGCACTGCTTGAATATTCATGCTCCTTCTTTATGTGCTTTACTCTATCTTAATGGCCACTTATGATTTTTTTTGTCTCCTCTAATACACTTGCTCTGATTGCCTTTGGTGCTCTGCTCTAGTCTTCTTCTTTCCTCATACCTTGCCGGACTTCACCTTCATCGGAGCTCTCCCTTCCTTCTACTTATTCAAGATTCCCCCTTTCAAGAGCCTTGAATTTTCCCCCTTATTCCCCTTTCAAGAGCCTTGAATTTTCCTTCTCAAGATCGAGTTTGAGAGAACCGTCCTTGCTTGTTTTGCTAGCCAAGGATGAGAGAGAGAGAGAGAGAGATTACCCTTGCTTTGACTTCTTCTTTCTCTAGCTTGGCTTTGACTCCTTCTTCTTGCCCCTTCTCTAGCTTGGAGAGAGGTAGGCTTTTTGTGCAAGCCTGATAGAGAGAGAGAGCACGCCATCTCTCCAAGCTTCGAGAGAGAGAGAGCACACCTCGTCTCCCCATTGAGAGAGAGAGAGAGAGAGAGAGAGAGAGAGAGAGAGAGAGAGAGAGAGAGAGAGAGAGAGAGAGAGAGAGAGAGAGACACTTTGTTCCCTAAGCTTCGAGAGAGAGAGAAAGAACACTTGGTTCCTAAAGCACAGAGAGAGAGAGAGAGAGAAATTCGTTCCCAAACTTGTTCCAACTCTCCTCGCATGCTATATTCTCCTACTCATGCAAAAGAAAAATCTATTAATAGCACCCTCCCTCTGTTAGCAATGACGGCACCGTGGTTGCTAGAGAGGCATAAGAAAACCCCCTTGCTGACATGGCAGCCCGAACTCTGTTCTGCTTCAAATGCATCGTGAGTGGCACCAGATCCCATTGCCCGTGCCTTCTGAGCATTTTTCGCTTCGTGGCCCAAGCCATCCGAGGCGTGAGCCGGCTTGCACGAGCACTTCTTCCCTCTCATGCACTGTCATTTGCTACTTTGCCTACCATGGGTTTCCCCCTTCAAACACAATGTCTATTTTTAATTAAAATGGGTGGGAGGCCAACCTATCTCTTGGGCGGCGTTTAGATTGTGGCTTATCCTTATGAGGGCACCACATTTGACATACATATCGGCCAAGGCAATGCCTTGCATAACACCATTTTACAACATCCCTTGACTAGTAATATCACCATGAATTCTGATGCCACCTTGTGTATCGAATGCCACCACAACCTTTGAGATGCAAGTATAAGTGATTACATTTGGTGAAAGACCTTCCCTCGCATTGGTTAAAATGGTCGGCGCTTCTAAGCTGCAGTCCTTTTTAGCATATTTGACATACATTCAGCATTAAACTTGGCCATTTACCAGGCACTAAACACTGACCACTAATCAAGTAAGCTTCAAATAAGCTTGACGTTGTGAGCGGGATGAAAACACACACAGCGCCTCTATAACGACCCGACACACACTCTTGGAAAGATACACACACACACACTATGGGGCACCACTCGGCTTAGACAACACACCTGGCCGAGACAGGGAACACACCTCTGGAGTGAGAGGAGAGAAACTATCCACTTGTCCACTTCACACAGACACACACACACACACACACACCAAAAAACTCAGCTCAAAAGAGGAGAATTTCTGATGTTTAGATACAATTGAGCTTGGGCCAACACCAATGGGGCAAATAGCTCACACAATATGGGTAAAAGAAGCCAGATACAATCACAAATTGGAGAAGAAACTTCGCTCATAGGAGAAACTTACACAGAAAAATAGCAGGAAAAGAGTGAGGAATTTGGCAAAATGGACAGCGCCATCGCGTCCGGAACGGCCCAAAACCCCAGTCTACAATGTCAAAGTGCTCAAATCCGACCTCGGATGAGCAGTTTACGGCCAAAACAGGCTCCAAAATGAGCAAAAACATAGCTGCGGCTGTTCCTCCTCTCTTCTCCACGTTTTTTCTGGTCTTCTCTCTCTTTTTTCAGTTCCCACACTTAGCTTTATTAGTTGGGCACCCTTGGCCTTTTAGATGACCTCAAACGGACCCCGAACAGGCCAAAAACTGACCTCGCAGTGCATAGTTGTCACCTTTTTGCATCATCCGCACACCTGGCGCTTAGCTTTGTCCAATAATGCATCTCGCCACCACGTGAAGTGGCCCCAAAAAGTGGTCCTAATGATGACCTTTCTGCATAATTCTCACAAGCAAACGCCCACGTTGTGTCCGTCCTCATCCGCGTGCAAATATTGACCCCGTTCGCCCTCCTGACGCCACTAGATGCCATCCGACGCACCTGCTGACCTCACGTCGTCGGCCCGCAGATAGCTTCCTCGAGAAGTTTTACGCGCTACCAACTCCTCCTTATTGTAGAAAAAACACACTAATACTGATAATAGAGAAAATCGCTGCATCATGTACATGCTGTCCTACCTGTACACAAGTGGGCCCCACGTAACCACCTGGCTATGTAAAATGGGAAATCCTTTATTCGATGCACCATGCATGTATATGTACATATGCGCAATCCCTTGCTCCAAAAAACTCCTGACATAATTTTCCCATCCCCTAGCCTGCTAGATCATTCATGATCAGCAGCAGCAAAGAGAGATATGAGACTCGCCGCATCACAGGTCTCCTCATCCCTCACAGACATCACTCGCTCTTCAGAAAACTCATCTTGCTCCACCATCATCAACCTAGCATGATACAACTTAAGACGCAATCCATTTACCCTTGACGTATGTAAAATCCCATCCAGGTTAGCCAACTGATATGTACCATTCGGGAAACACTCCACTACCTTGAAAGGGCCTTCCCACTTAATTTGAAACTTCTTTTGGAAGGTGTTGTCCAGTTTGCTGTTGTAGCGCAAAACCAAGTCATGCTTCTTGATACCCTTACTTTTGACCTTTTCATTTATCTTTGCCAAAGCCTTATCCTGCATCTGCCCATAATGCTCCAATACCCTCATCCTATCCAATTGGACCTCTTGTAACTGCAAGAGCCTCTCTTTGAATGCATCACTAGGCGACCCAAGCAACTTCTCTAACATCTTGACCGCAGGCAACTCTACCTCCACAGGCAATAGTGCTTCCTTTCCATACACCAAATGAAATGGAGTAAACCCTGTACCTGTCTTCACTGAAGTACGGTAAGCCCATAATGCACTAGGCAATTCCAAATCCCAATTCTTTCCTTGGTGCTCTGTCACTTTAGAAAGAATTTGTATCAACTCACCATTGAATCTTTCATTTAAGCCATTACACTGTGGGTAATAAGGAGTGGTATGCTGGTGCCTAATCTTCATCTTTGTGCATAAGAAGTCTAACAGTTTAGCTCTAAATCCTGGCCCCTTATCTGAAAGTAGCTCTAATGGCACCCCAAACTTGCAACATATTTCATCATATACAAATTTTGCCACATCCTTTGCAGTGATTTGTTTTACTGCTATAGCCTCTGCCCATCTAGAGAGATAGTCCACTGCCGTCAAGATATAGCTTTTGCCCCTGCTTGTGATAGGTAACGGGCCTATTGCATCAATCCCCCACTTTTCAAACACATCAAACGCCATAATGGTTTTTCGTAGCTCTGGCTTCAACACTCTCTTCCCAAATGCTTGACACCTATTGCAAGACCTACACCAATGGTGAACATCCTTGTGCAAACTAGGCCATACATACCCCTCTTGCAAAATCTTATGCAAGGTGATCTTTAGAGCAAAATGGCCACCACATGCGCCTTCATGATTCTCTTCCAACACTCTGTAAAGCTCCTCCCGCCAAGGTACACGTCTCAACACGAGATCAGCCCCTTTCATGTATAAGACATCACCAATCAATTTGTACCTGTATGCTCTACGCACAAAGCCATACTTTTTAGACTTCTGAATCTCCTTTGGAATGATTCCTGTTAGCAAAAACTCCTCTTCTTGAGCGAAACTTTCCCGGCCATGATAAAGAGGTAAATTGGTCCTCAACACGAATAGTTCCCCAATCATGCCTTGAGCTGCTTCATGTGCCTCTCCATTCAGAGCACGTTCAATGTGTCTGATGCTCCATGCTTCAAAATTTTTTAAGAGGCCTTTAATTCTAAAGCACATTTCCTTCAATGAGGTGTTCTTGCTCTTCCACACACCCAACACTTGCTTCACCACTAACAAGGCATCACCTTTTATGCTCAACCTTCGAATCCCATGATTCAAACAAATGTGTAATCCGGCTTCCAATGTAGCATATTCATCCTCATTGTTACTATGAGCATCCAATTTGAACCCTCTCTTGCATACTAGCTTCCCCTCTGGATCATAAAGTGCTATACCCCCTGAAGCTGCATCATGGCTCTTTCTGTATGAACCATCAAAGAACAACACATGTGCATTGCTGATCTGTGGCACTTCTTCAACTACCTTTCTCACCACCTCTTCCTTAACAATAAGGGGATTCTCCTTGTAGGTCAACAAATCAGCTACGGTAGCCCTTGTACTATCTTCCACTAGAAAAGAGAACTCAAACTCTTGCAGCTCAATTACCCATTTCTTCACCACATTTGACATGTTAGTACCATTAATTAACTGTGGCAAAAAGGCATAACTCGTCAAGAAAACAAAAGGCCGTGGTAGCAAGTAATGACGAAATCGTCGACAAGCAAATATTACACTGGCCATCACTAGCTCTACTTCCGATAACTTTCTCTCCGCTACCAACTTCACTTGGCTTGCACAATACACTGGCCTCATATAATGGCTGCCCTTCCCCTTTTGCAATAACATGGCTCCAATGGCATCATCCCCTACTGATGGATTTACATAAAAAACTTTCTCCCAATCAGGAGCCTGCATGGCTGACAACCCCCCTAACACCTCTTTCACCTCTTGAAACACTTCTTCACACTTGTCATCCCATTGCAATGGATCATGCTTTGCCACTTGCTGTAATGGATAAAGAAGCTGCGAAGACAATGGAATAAACCGTGCCATGTACTTCACTTTGTGTATGAAGGTTGCCAATTGCTTCGTACTCGTAGGTGATGGAAGAAGAATAATAGACTTAACCTTGTCTAGATCAACCTCAATGCCATTTTCTGACACCATATGGCCCAATAACTTCACCCTTGGCTGTGATAGATGACATTTCTTTGGATTTAGTTGTCCTCCACATTCATCATATCGAGCCAATACCATCTGCATCTTTTCATGGTGATCAGCCCTACTGCTATAGACACAGAAGTCATCCATAAAAGCTTTAACACAACTACCAATGAATGGTTCCAACACCCAATTTGCTCTCTCTTGATAGAAGGAAGGTCCATTTGACAACCCAAATGGCAATACTGTGTAGCAATAGCAGCCCCATGGCGTAATAAAAGTTGTCTTTGTGCGGTCTTTAAGAGCAATCTTCAATTGAAAATAGCCTGAAAAACCATCACACACACTGTACCTCTCATAACCTGCCACTGAATCCAAGATCTGATCAATGAATGGAAGAGGATATGGGTTCTTCTTAGTGGCTGCATTTAAGGGTTTAAAATCTACACAAATTCTCCACTTCCCATCCTTCTTTGGACTGACTACTACTGGACTCACCCATTCTGTGGTCTCCACAGGGACTATGAACCCTGCCTTCAACAACTTGTCCACCTCTTCTCGCAAGGCTTCCATTTGCTCTTGACCCATCCTTCTTAGCCTTTGCCGCACTGGCTTAGCACCTTCTTTCAGCTCTATATGCATCTCTTCACCCTTGAACCCTCTGATCTCTTCATATGAAGTAATGAACAAATCAGGAAAACTAGCCAGCATATGCAAAAATATATCCTTCTCCATAGCTGAGAGGTCTCCACTAATCATTTGCGTCATTAATTCCTGCTTCTTTGACAACTCAACCTTGGTTTGCATCAGCCCTTCAATCACTTCATAAGGCCCTTCACTTTCATCTTTAACTTCATTCGCAAATGCGACTAAACCACACTCCTGGATTTCTTTATCCATCAAAAGAAATGCAACATCAGCATCCTCATCACTGCTGGTAGTGCTATCACTGTCCTCATCTGTCACCGTGGAAGAGTCTTCATCACTAGACTCATCCTCATCTTCATAAAGCTCCTCTAATCGTTTCCTTGTGTCCATATTATAAAGCTTCTTGGTACCTGTCTTTCCATAGAGGCTAATCGTACCATGTCGCCAATCTTGAACAGCTCCCACTGCACGTAACCATGGTCTTCCCAGTATAATAGGATATGCTCCCAACCCTGCTCGCATCACATGAAAATCAACCACTGCCTTTGCATCATATGCCTCCACTTCTAAGCTCTTTACAACACCCAAGCATTTTACTTTTTGATGGTTTGCCAATCTGATCCGAAAACCTGACACCCCAGCCACTGTGAGACCCATCTTCTCAACGCATGAGTGTGTTATGACGCATATTTGGGCTCCGCCATCCACATAACCTTGTCCCAAATTTTTCCTTTTATGCCACACATCTACTATTGGACAAATGTCTGGTAGCTCGTCCATTGCCAACACCTTCACTGAACCTCTCTCTCGCTCTTTCTCCATTGGGTTAACCATCCTCTTCCACTGTCGCTTTAGCTTAGGCACCATCTCTATAAGCTGCCCAAAAGTAACATCTGCCTCTCTGCTCGTCAGATCCTCCCTCAAGTCATAGATTAATTGCCCATCCCCTAGTGGAAAATCTGAAACATGAAACTTTCGACGAGCTCTCCTTTTCCTCTTGGCCTTGACATCCTCGCCTTCATGGCTCTTTCCTTTCTTCTTACTAGGACCTGGGGCACTTCTTCCTTCTTTTTCCTCTGTGGTCCTCTTCCCAATAGGCATCACTAATGTATTCTCTAGCTTTGATGCCTTCTCCAAGGTGACTACACTTAGCACTTTTGTCTTTCCCTTTTCCTCCTGAGTCAGTCCACTGGTTCCTTCATCTCTCTTAATTTCGATGCCATAATCATGCGACCTAGTTAGCACCTGTTTTGGCAATGGATACATGTCTCCCCCCATCCTTGGTGGCTTATCACATTGCGGGCTGATGTGACCCAACTCTCCACAATTATAACATGTGGGCGTCTGCCTCCAAAACCTACCATTGCTTTGTCCAACACCATTCCTAGGCCTTTCTTCACCTCTTGGCTGATTTGCAAACCTCCCTCGACCTCGATTATTTCCCACTTGACCTAGCATGTTTAGGCTGAGATTCTTCATCAAATCAACCACTTGCCTCATGTCTTGCCTTAGGCCATCATCTTGCACTGCTGTAGTGACCACTGCTGGCATAACCTGAGTAGTAACAGGAACCATTGGTTCATGATGAACCCCTGACATACGACCTTGTAAAGAGTCCATAGGTTGAAATTCAGACCTCATGGGCAAAGACTCCACCCCTAACTGGCTCATTTTCCTCAGCTTCCACTCTTTGTTCCTTGCTACCTCTAGTGCATCTTCATATGTCCTAGGCTTCTTTAGCTCCACTCTCCAACGTATATTCTCCCAAAGACCAGCTAAGAACCTGTCCTTCTTCATCGTGTCAGGTGGGGGTACCTGTGGTGCTAAAGCCTTGCACATTCGCTCCCATGCCAATGAAAACTTTCGTATGTACACATCTACTGGCTCACCTTCCTTTTGTACCAAAGCCTGGACTTCTTGCCACACTTTGTCAGGATCTTCTATCTTCACAAACTCCACTTCCAATCCATGCCTTAGATTGTCCCAAATCAATCTTATAGGTGGATCAGCCATACGCAACTCCTCTTCAAATGCTTTGGACCAAGCTCATGCATCACTCTTCAAACAAATTTGGAGAAGGCGTAACATTTGCGTAGGGTCATGAATCTGGTTGCTAATGCAGGCAACCTCCATCTTTTCCAGAAAGTCCTCCACATCTTCATCACTTCTTCCATGAAACTCGGGATAAGAGAAAGCCATGGCTACCCAAGTTACAATGCTTTGAGAACCCCTTTGAACACACGTGCAAGAACCCAAAACTTTTGACTACCCAATCCCCAAAAACTTCAATGGAGCTCAGCTTTAGATAAGGACAAACACATGCACATCAAATGAGTTTTCATAGTTGATCATCGGAATTACAACAGGCAAAGGACATTCCAGGATCTCTCTCAATCTTCTTGGCCCAAACATAAAGACTATGCGCTGCTGGAAAAAGATCTTCCTGGACACATGAACATTAATCTGAATTCTTTGAGTTAAATGAAAAGGAGTGAACTGAGGGCCATTTTGATCATCCATTAAAGCCAACCATGAAGCTCCCAAGAAGGCACACCTGACTCAACCTCTGATTTTGCCAAAATTTCAGTAGCATAACAGCATAAATGGCTCAAAATACCAAAAAACCAGCCATCATATCTTGGGAAAATTTCGACAGAGTTTCCCCAGAAGTAGAGCAGTAGGAACCCAAAATATAGACTGTCTATGTATGCATAAACTGTCAACAATAGAACCCGAGCATCAAGTAGGACTCACTAGTACATAGCCTATGGCGAGGTCACAAAAAGGGTGCTCCAGCTACTTGTATCACCGAAAGGATCTCCACATTTGAGAATCCCCCAGCTCAATAAAAACCTCACGCTATCGACCCTCACACAAAGGCTAATGCAAATCGCGTATAGTCAAGTCTCAGAAATGACTATCTTTCAGACCAAGTCTCAGAAATGGATGGGACTGCCAAATACAACCAAGTATGGCTCCACAAATGCGTACAATGGCAGTTTCCACAAGTAACGTACAATCCAGTAGACAATGCGCTCAAATAGGCGCCAAGTGATGCATTCCCACAACAACTGCAAGTGACATCACTGCTAGTATATCACTGTACTCCAGCTACCTGTACCTGTGTGAATCACCTGTACCTGTACCTGTAACCTGTAACCTGTAACCTGTCATCTGCAACCTGCAACTTCGAACCTTTAATCCCGAAGCTCGAAGCTCGAAGCTCGAAGCAGAAGGTACTCGAAGAAGATCCTCCGTGGGGGCACCAAAAGAATGTGAGCGGGATGAAAACACACACAACGCCTCTATAACGACCCGACACACACTCTTGGAAAGATACACACACACACACTATGGGGCACCACTCGGCTTAGACAACACACCTGGCCGAGACAGGGAACACACCTCTAGAGTGAGAGGAGAGAAACTATCCACTTGTCCACTTCACACAGACACACACACACACACACACACACCCAAAAAACTCAGCTCAAAAGAGGAGAATTTCTGATGTTTAGATACAATTGAGCTTGGGCCAACACCAATGGGGCAAATAGCTCACACAATATGGGTAAAAGAAGCCAGATACAATCACAAATTGGAGAAGAAACTTCGCTCATAGGAGAAACTTACACAGAAAAACAGCAGGAAAAGAGTGAGGAGTTTGGCAAAATGGATAGGGCCATCGCGTCTGGAATGGCCCAAAACCCCAGTCTACAATGTCAAAGTGCTCAAATCCGACCTCGGATGAGCAGTTTACGGCCAAAACAGGCTCCAAAATGAGCAAAAACACAGCTGCGGCTGTTCCTCCTCTCTTCTCCACGTTTTTTCTGGTCTTCTCTCTCTTTTTTCAGTTCCCACACTTAGCTTTATTAGTTGGGCACCTTTGGCCTTTTAGATGACCTCAAACGGACCCCGAACAAGCCAAAAACTGACCTCGCAGTGCATAGTTGTCACCTTTTTGCATCATCCGCACACCTGGCGCTTAGCTTTTTCCAATAATGCATCTCGCCACCACGTGAAGTGGCCCCAAAAAGTGGTCCTTATGATGACCTTTCTGCATAATTCTCACAAGCAAACACCCACGTTGTGTCCGTCCTCATCCGCGTGCAAATATTGACCCCGTTCGCCCTCCTGACGCCACTAGATGCCATCCGACGCACCTGCTGACCTCACGTCATCGGCCCGCGGATAGCTTCCTCGAGAAGTTTTACGCGCTAACAACTCCTCCTTATTGTAGAAAAAACACACTAATAATGATAATAGAGAAAATCGCTGCATCATGTACATGCTGTCCTACCTGTACACATGTGGGCCCCACGTAACCACCTGGCTATGGAAAATGGGAAATCCTTTATTCGATGCACCATGCATGTATATGTACATATGCGCAATGCCTTGCTCCAAAAAACTCCTGACAACGTGTATTTTTCTGGTATCTTTCTTAGCATGTGAGCGGAGCTGCATGAGAGCGGTAATGTTTGAAATACAAAAAACAATCCCCCCGGGCTCCTCTTGCCCAACCCATTTTCGGACTCTCTCTTTACAAAACATAGTGAAATATCACGGTTATTTTTTTGAGATTTTCATAGCGTGGCACAAGCCTTCACCCCAGTTGGTAAGGCTCCCCATAGTACCTTATATAAAAAGTCCTTGATCCCGTATTCGTGTTGTGGCATGTACATAGTGGGAATGAGTGCTAAGAGATTAATTCTTCACTTTTAGATGCATGAGAATATTTTCCATAATATAGATATGCATTCCTAAGTATAAGTATAAGCTTTCTACTGCATCCTAGTATTCATCTTAAGGGTAACATATTTCTACTTTCTTGCTAGTGGGGAAAAAAGTGTTGGTGCTTTCATTCTACCATTTCATCATTATCTCACACTCTAAATAGATCCTATAGCTAAAGTAATTCTTAATATAAATATCTTTTTTATGTTTTTTGTAATTTTCTCATATTTCTACTAGTAGTATTTTATTTTTATATACCTAAAAGAAGAGGAATCTACTTTAGGAGAAGTGGACAAGGCTTCACGGGACATCTCTATAATTTAAAGAAAACTTAAGAGGAAGAGGACACACACTTGTCCTCACCTTTGAATTATGGGGATATGGAAGGATTATATTTAAGGTGGACGGGCTAGAAGACATTGGAAATATGAGTCAATGGACAAGTGGGTGATGACTCAAGGAAATGGGACCTAATAATCTATGTGGAGTTGTGGACTACATGCAAAAGAAAGGGCTATGGGACCTAGGGGAAGACACATAAGTGCCCTCCACAAGAGTCCAAAGAATATTTCAAATTTGACTCTCTCCCCTACTTTTTGAGGTGACCATTTCTCTCTCCTCTATTTTTAGTGCCAAAAAATGACCCTATAACCAATAAGTATGACCCAAGGGGCTTAAATGGGGTCACTCATGGCTCTAAATCAGCACTACTAACTTTTTGTAACTTTGTTAACACCATCACTAGCTTTTTCTTCCCTTGTAAAGTATCACTTAGCAATTATTCCCTACTTGAATCCTAGCTAAGGTAACCACCCACATGGCTAAGGACATCTTTTAGGCCTAGTCATCACTTGGGCACCATGCAAAAAAACAAGGTGGTGGGGAGAAGGCTTCATCATCACTGCACCATCAACTTTGAAAATGTTATTAATTGAAATTAACACTTAATCCCACCCTAATCAAAATTCACCTTCACCTATAAGAAGGACCCTCTTATTCCTTGAGATTCATGCAAGAGGGTGTGAGAGGATTCATGCCAAATTAGTCTTTAGCCCTACACTTTCCCTTTAAGTAAGGCTAGCTAAACTTGAAAGCATCCTTGTAAACATCATCTCCAATCAATCAAGACTGAACTCTTCTAGCTCTTTCCATCTTCATCAAATTGGCAAATACTCTCAAAGGGGCTGATAAGTAAGTTTTTTTTTGCTTAGCTATTTTTTTTATTTTTGTTTTTTTGTTTTTCATCTCCAAGCCCAACCTATACTCCATGATGTCTTCTGCTACTTCTACCTCTACTCCTATCTCCATCTCTCTTGTGTCTTAATTGTTTCTCTTGAAGGCATTCAAGCAACAATGCTCTATCAACAACCTTCTTGTGAACAAATACTAGTGCACAAGGTACATCTCTCTCGGAAGTATCCTTATTGCCTATGGGCAAGAATAGGGCTTCGGAGTAAAACTTCTCTTCTCTTCACTTCTCTCATATCTACATTTTTCACATACTAGAGTTATCCTAGATGAATAATCCACATGATGTGAATTTGTATCACTTTCACTCTGTGTGATCTATTAAAATTAATGTATGGATTAGCCGTAAAATACACTTTCAACAACATATAGTGTTTCTCTTTGGCCCATAAAGGCTCAACGAAATACTTCTTTCACTAGATCCCATCATACTACCCCTTTTAGACTATAAATTTTCTTTTGATATAAGTGTAACTATCTTGCTATGAACCAGGATTTGTAAACACAATTAACCTCTATCACTAGACAAAACATTTACATCATAGTAAGCACTAAACTACAATTTCAAAGAACACATTGTAGCATGTTTGGTCGACAAAGATTGAACGCTAGTAACTCATCTATTAACCCTTTCATATTACCCGTGATACAATACAAACATAACCTTTATGTTTTCATCTTTGTGTTGTTTTGATATGCTCTTTTGTGTTCTTTCTTTGTGTGTGTGAGTGTAAGAGAGAAAGAGTGGGGCATTTTTTATTGCAGTTCCTTCCCAATCCTAGACTTCATGGCATCTATAATATAACTCCTTCATATAGTTTTTGGAGTTCTCTCACAAACTCTCACAGCCAAAACCCTGGTGCTTTCCTGGCAAGACCGCAAACTTCTCAACACTGTGAGGCCATTGAGAGCACCAGATGTCCTTCACTGCTTCCCACCTTGACTTGGGCCAATGATTGCCTCATTGCTTGTTCATCAATAGGAAGAAACAATTATTAAAACCATAAAGGTGTGGTACACCTCCTTGGTTTGTGGTTCTACAAAATTTCTATCCTTGGACCATCTCCATGCTTTCCACTTGAACTTGGATTCACAATTAGGTAGACACCAATTGTGAAGCCGTTCTAGGGATCTATTGATCTTCAGTCTTTCAATCCCATTGAGTTTAAATTGAAGAGTCAACTAGTCTTTTTCTTTCCAATTACTACTACGATAATCCCAAAATTGGCTCAATCACCGAATACATTTGTTATTGATCTTTCTAGAAACTTCGCTCCAAATTGGGTCTAGAAGGATGCTTCTTGCCTTAGAGTGCGAAGGGGACCAGTGAGTTATCGAATTGTGAAAAAACCTTGTTAGCTCTCCCTATAGACTCTATCACTTTCTTGCATTTTTGAGCAAGCTTGTTCATCATACCCCCAAGTTTCAAGCCAGTCCACCGGGGGTCATGCACCTTGAGCCCTTTCAACTAGCCACCTTGTAGGCCTAGTTTGGCATTTTCCATCATGGACTTTGTCATAATAGCCCATGCCTAGTCTTGTTTCATGAGTGCAACCACAAACTTGGCACACAGGGCCACCACATGAGTATCGGGGCTAAGAATCCCAAGGACACCTTGTTCTATAGGTCTCACAACCACCTCCCATTTTTCCCACTGCCAGGACATCCAGTCTTTTGTGTTGTTGTTCCATATAATTTTTTCCAATGTTCTTAAAAACTCTCTTAAGTTACATTTGCTAGTTTAAGCAGTCCACAATTAAAGGCTATAAAGGGGATCCCGAAGCATAAACGAATTGATTACTTTAATTTTTCTTGGTAAAGAGAGAAGCATATTATCATAAAACCTAATATCTAACCAGCCCAAATGATTTTCT
Source organism: Adiantum capillus-veneris (assembly GCF_014529385.1). Taxonomy (NCBI): domain Eukaryota; kingdom Viridiplantae; phylum Streptophyta; class Polypodiopsida; order Polypodiales; family Pteridaceae; genus Adiantum; species Adiantum capillus-veneris. The sequence continues at coordinate 21,062 of NW_028221642.1, forward strand.
CATATTAAACTGATCATTTAATGTACTGGGAGAATAAACGAGAATAAGTTAGAATATAGACATGTGCTTATGGATCTATCTCAACAAAGGGCCAAGGTTAAAGGGGTCCAAATGAGAGATGGTATGTTAAAGATCAATTCTACCTAGTGGAGCTTAAAGACCTTAGGGCTAGCTTCCTTAAAGACCTACAAAAGTTAGTGTTAAAACGTCCTTTGACCTTAGGCAAGCTAGGGCTGACCTTGAGGTGGGAATCCTACCCAAAAATGAGGTGCTTGTTGTGCTTGCTAAATAAGGTGCTTAAGGAGATTGTTAGAACCTTGCCCAAGCTTGAGGCTCTTCTCATGCTTAAATGACTAAGTTTCTTGAAGTGTTCAATTCAAACATAATATCTTAAGAAATATAAAATACACATGTCAAGATCCTCCCCATGTGGCCCTCATGATGTGCTCGAATCCTATTAAATAGGCTTATAGGGATCCAATGAGAATTTAGATGCATAAAAATAAATAATTAAGTCCTTTCTCTCAAAGAGAAAAAAGAGGACACATGTCCAAATAATATAATTAAATAATAAAAAAGAGAGAGACTGAGAGAGGGGTGGAGCAAGCATGGGAGGGCATATACTCTTCCACTAGTACACACACACTCTCTCATTGTGTGAAGTGTAAATTGCAAGTGCTCCATCTCCTTCTCCAAGCTTGTTGAGAAGTTGAGAGCCTACACCAACAGTCTTGGCTATGGAATGCAAATCCATCCAAGAGCCATGCTTCAATGCTTAAGCTATCCATCTTCTTCATTTTCATTACTATGATATTATGCTATGCTAAGCAAGAAGAGTGATGATAAGTGAGGAACTATTTCTTTCTCCTATGAATGATTCTTCTTCCTCTTACCTACCCTCATTCCCCGTTAGCTCTCCCCACCTAAGAAGGTGTTTGAATCCTTGGAACTGAGACCGGGGATGGTTAATTCTTTTACAAAGTTTATGTTATTCTTGTGATGCATGAATCTTTCCATCTTCATAGCATTAACAAGGTCACAAGTAGCACAAAGATTGTATTGTACCAAGTCTCTCTTGATGGGAGAATCTATAATACAAAAGCCTTTTGGAGGGAGGACCGGATCCAAGTAAATTAGGTCCTCAACTGTTGTCATGTTCTCTAATACTCTCTCTTGCAAAAGTAGTGTTCATGCCAAGTTAATTTAGTAGAACAGTTACGTTGCTACCGCTAATTAAGTTCACCCTCTATGTTCTCAAAGTAGTCTCATGAAAATTCTCACTCTAATTCTCTTAATTCCGATATTCTCCAAATTCATAGGCCATTTCTATTACATTGGTATGAGAGTATTTGGTTTCTCTTTTATTGCTTAATAAGAGAGGTCCTTAAGTAGCTTATTAATGGTTGATTTTGTTAATTATATTAGGGTAAGTGGGATTGGGATCTATTATTGGTTTTGTTGAGTCCAGTATGTGGGTTATGGTGCACACCTCGGGAGCTTTGGTTTCAATAATGGGGTCTTTTTAGAATTGCCTACAACTTTACTATTGTTGAGCCATAAGAAGCTCAAAAGGAGCTATCCCTCAAAAAAATTTCTATGTTAGACCCCCTCCACTACTCTCTATAATTAACCAATTCGAGCCGTGGATGTAGATAAGTTCTAATTTTCAAAGGGTAAGAGGAGTAGCAACTAAGGTTTTGAATTTCCAAAGAATACACTAAGTAAACACATAAGTATAGCTAGTGATAGCCGTTTTTCGGCTTTCCATAATTTCAATAGTAAGCTACCTCACCCTATCAAATCACTCAAACACTGTGGCTATGCCTACCATTTCACTGTACATAGGCGTGTGTGAGTTAGGAGACTTTTCCCATATCTTCTTAAAAACCCTCAATTAGCTAGTCACTGGGCTAGTTGAGCCAAAATAAAAATAAAAAAAATAAAAAAAATAAGTATATTATGGCCCATTTGTGTGTAAATATTTTATTGTATATAGGGCCTAAATAAAATGATTTTTCATAAATATTTTGGTATTTATTTAAATATTTATACTTAGGTGTGTGTTATTTATGCTATGTATATTAACTCATCATTACCATATTTTTTCTTACCATTTTGCCTACTTTTTATTCCATATAAAAATAATTTCATGCAAGCTTCTCTTATTTTTGGTGTAACTCCATCCCAACAAAAATTTAAAAAAAAACAGTTTTATTTATGTGTATATTTTTTCACCATTGTGATTTTTTCCTTCCTACATCTATTCTTTATTACTCTCATAAATTAGACCACAAAAAATATTCATCTTTTTATGGTAGACTTATAATGAGAGAGATTTATTTTGACCCCTTTATATTTTTTTCACCTATATTATTTTATTTGACATGTACATATTTTTTAGACCCCTCAATATTTGATTTTCTTAGTTGTACTATTCATTTATATCATGATCTCAACAATATCTTCAATTATAGACCTACCAAATAAGGTCAAGGGTATGTGGAATGCATGCATGCACCATGGGGAGCTCACTCTTGGAGGTATTCAAAAGAATCATCCAAAGAAAGACCTCACAAGGACTTTGTGCAGTGGAAAAAACAGTCGGTTTTTCTAAATTTTTAAAGATCACATGATCCCAAAATTTGAAAAGGTGATACAAACAAAAGTTGTAGCTCATGAGCTGAACTTTCACCTCAAATTGTTTCATATTTTTTTGAGCTATGAGCTGTGAGCTATGATTTTATTGGTGGACCCCAGTTTGCCCATGCTATGCAGCCACACTCCCTCTTCCACTTTATCATTTTCCTCTTTCACACACACTCCTCCCTCTCCTTTCCACTCCCAAACCTGCAACTCCCATGTCCTAATTCACCCTCTTCACCATTTCCACATCTCTCACACCTCCATAGCCTTCATCCTCCATTTCTACACTTGAATTTTCCAAGGTTTGAAGATAACATAGCTTCATCGACACGCGCTACTTCGCCATGCTGACCGCTTCTTCTACCGGTGCTGTAAAGAGGTGAATGTCAACTTCTCCAAGCTTCAATCTTGCTTTACAAGCTTATCCCTTCTCTAACTTTTTCTCATCATATATCTCACCATTTGGTGAAAGATTTTGTAAATATCTTTTAGTGATAATTACTAACTACTAACCACTAACCTTATTATAAATGCACCCTCTACTAGAGTAGGCACTCCTAAATTATTCACTCAATCCTCTCTCCTATCATCCTCAATAATTCTCTTCCCTTGAGCCCACATCCATGTGACTCAAAGGACAAAAGAGACCCACCCTCATTAAAAAAAAAAAAAAAGCATAATCTTTTATTCCTTCAAATAAACTTGATTAGGCCTAATCCTAATCGGGGCTTCTAAAACCTATAAATAGAGCCCTTCTCTCCCTTGTAAATCATCACATGGTCACACTACACCACACCATTCTCAACACATAACACACCACTCTTCAAGCCTAGTTGTGTAGAGTGTGTGCATCGTGAGTGCTCTATTCCATCACTACACATAGGTGCATGGAGAAGCTTGAAGTTATTTATGCCATCTAGACGAGTGGAGTGATACTATACTCTCCAATCACACTTGTAGCCTACTCTTGTCCATAAATAAGATTCATAGTTTTGGGTGCAATTGTATGCTGCAACTACGACTCTTCTCTCCAAGTTGACTTGATAAGTTGGCTCATCAGGTGGTTGAAGGTATATTGTCCTTGAAGTTTGTTGTTCCATTTCATGCTTGGTGGTTTGAGGGCTTGTTGAATGGTTTTCCTAAAAGGTAAATTGTAAGAGGGTGCTCGGTGAGAGGGTTCCCGTGACCCTAAGACAATTTGTGTATTGGCAACAAGGTCAAGTTTTGTGTTGTCTCTCTATTTCTCATCAAGCTTTGTGTGCATCTAGTCTTTAAGGCTAAGACTGAGTTGCTCAAGTTGATTTGTGCTCTTTACCTCTCTCTAGCGTGGTGAATGTTTGTGTTTGGTGTGTGTGGCTATCTTTCATTCCCCTCTCTTTGTGCGTTTGAGTAGAAGGAGATATCACGTGAGTCCTAGTTTTCATCTACAACTAGGTGGTGCCCCTTTTCTTGTTTGGTTTCTGGTTGTGGGTTGTTGTTGTATCTGATTGTGCTTGCCCCAACCCCAATTGAGCAGCACGGGAGCCTCGAAGGGTGTTTAGAGGCCGCTCTTCTTGTTGCCCGCCCCGAACTGCCTCACTAGCATGGCCAAAATAACAAAGAGTGTAGAATGAACATTGATAGATTTGATTTTGCACCTGAAGGTGCTAATGATAATGCCCCCATGTTTGTTAATTATCTTGTTACTAGGTTGCATCAAGCTATTGGAAACCCTACTTTGCAAGCCAAAGTTACTCAGCAAATTCATGCTTATGGGATTTCCCTTCCTCTCTAAAAGGAGAGAAACCTTAGGAGGTCTCTTGACAAGACTCACAAAAGAAGACTCTCTCCCATAACAGAGGAGGAATCCAAAGAATGAGAAAGAAGCTAATCCCTAAGTTCCTCTAAAGATGTGACTCCATGAAGACGACGGTCTAGACTGTTGCCAACTCCTCCCAAGAGGAATTGGTCAACCCATAGTCCTTCTGCTTGTCATTATGAAAGGTAAGAGAGAAAACAAAGGAAGAAAAAGTCAAGAAAGAGGTCACCCTCTTCTCCTTCTTCTTCAACTTCCTCATCTTCAGATGAAAGCTATGGCTATTCTCTTAGAGAATACAAGAGGGGAGGATATCGCAAATCATACCCTGCATGGTGAAGGTCACAAAATCTCAAGAAGCTCAAAGAGGGAGGAAAAAGTATCTCTTTTATTACCTATGATGGCACCTTTGGTTCCACTGACATAGTATTTTCCTTCATCCAGCAATTTGATGTGGCCTTTGGGAGGAGGGCTTCACGGAGTCCTCCAAGCTATGCCATGTAGCTATGCACTTCCAAAAATTGGCTTGTCAATGGTGGGCTAGCCTTCGTGGCAACTGCAAAGCCCCAAAGAGAGGGAAAACTCTACGAGTTTCCATCATGAAGCAATTCCTTGCAAGCGATGCAAAGGACAAAGTACTTACCGAATGGTGCAATTTGAAGCTTCTCTCCCATGAGTCTATTCACAAATATGTGGACAAGTTTTGGGATTTAGATCTCAAGGCTACTATCTTGGAAAAGAAATGGCCGAGTATGTCAACACCCAAAGGCCTGGTTCTATCACCGAAGTAGTCCACCACACCATAGTTGCTTCCCGCATTGCTTTCCAACAAGGGGCTAGACGGAATGTCAAGCCCATGGAAAACAAAGACAAAAGTGATTCAAGGGGAAAACCAATGCCCAAAATTCTTCCCAAGGCAATTCCAATAACAACAAAAGCAACAATCGGTCCAAGGAGAAGGGAGTTTGAAAGATAAAAACAAACTCTGTTCTAAAGAGCTTGAAGATTTTTGCAAGGATCATAAGTGTTATAAATGTGGGGAGCAAGGACATGGTTATCGTTCTTGCTTAAAAGGAAATGTACGCAATGACACTCCTAGAGCTTGCATGTTTGAAGCTCCAAAAGAGAATACTCATTGCAAAGGTTCATCCCTCTCCTATGCTTGGGGAAAAGTAAGGGAGCATGATGCCCTTATTCTCTTTGACTCTGGCTCTACTCACAACTTTATATCAAAGGAGTTGGCCACCAAGCTGGACATACAAGCTTTCAAGATGGGAGATAGGTCACTGATGATGGAGATTTCAAGGTACAACAAGCCTCCATCACGCCCTTAATTGGGAAGTTGAGGCTTAATGTCCAAAGCTACCTCAACAAAGAAGACTTTTTCATCTCTCCCTTTCCAACATGAGGATGTTATCCTAGGGGCACCATGGTTCAACCGCATGGCTCCAACATGAAGCTTTCTAAAAGGAGAATCTACTTCACCTACAAGGAAGAGATCATGTATGATGCCCATGGGAATACCTTGATGGATTCACCTCCCAACCTCCCATATATATAGCCCTTGGCCTGAATCCCCATTCCACACTGGTAGCCGGCCCCTTGGCCCAGGTCCGTGACCCCCCCTAGGATGCCCTTGGCTTGACATTACTCCCCCCTTGCAGAAGTGTTTTCCTCCATGAAAATAAAAGTGGGAAACACCTTTTTAAGGACACTAATGTTTTCCCAAGTGGCGCCTTCTTCAGGTCGATATTTCCACTTGATTAAAGCTTGATGACGTACATGATGATGTGTACGTAAATCATGATAGTCAAGAATTTAGTTAGGTTCATGTGGTGGGATAGGAGGTTCAACAAAATTGACCAAAATCTGTTGTTCAACGACATTTTCATCCCCATGTAATCGTTTACGTAAACGGCTTACATGAGATACCGGATGGACACGAGAGTATGTCGGTAATGAGAGTTTGTAAGCACGATCACCAGCTCGTTTGAATATCTTGAAAGACCCACAATATCTTGAAGATAATTTAGGTGTTGGCCTAGTCTTCAGACTTTCCGAATGCTCTAGCACACGCAAAAACACCACTTCCCCTTACTCAAAGGTAACTTACCGATGTTTCTCATCAGCGTACTTCTTATACCAATCCTGTGCTTGCCGGACATTTTGATGAGCGAGTTTTAGCATATCTAGATGGTCTTGAAGAAAATCCTTAACCTACTGAATTTTTTTGATTGCCAACCCCACCGTAACGGATGACCTAGGTTGAAAACCATACATGAACATGAAAGGACTAAATCTAGTCATAACGTGCTTAGCACTGTTGTAAGCAAACTCAAGAAGAGGTAGATACTCTTCCTAGTTTGTTTGTTTCTTGCTAATGTATGCTTGTAGCATATCCTCTAGCACTTAGTTAACTGGTTCAGTTTGACCATCCGTTTCTGGATGATCTGCAGTACTGAGGTTGAGTTGTGTACCCAATCATTTAAACACAGCCCTCCAAAAATGACTGTTAAAATTGGGATCACGATCACTCACAGTGTTACTTGGCGATCCATAAAACTTTTACAGATTGTCCACCCATAAATTTTAGCTAATTTTGGAGTCTTTATGGTCGACTTGGTTGGAATAAACTTCCATAGTTTAGTCAACCGGTCTACAACCACCCATACTGAGTCATCACCTTGTACAGTGGTTGGTAAACCCACAATAAAATCTATAGAGATAATTTCCCATTTCCCAGTGGGATTTTCCAAAGGATGTATGAGTCCTCCTGCCTTCAGGTGCTGTACTTTGTTTACTTGACATTTAGGGAAATTCAAGACATAGTCTTGAACAAATCCATGTAAACCTGGCGAAGTAAAAATACGTCTTATGAGAGCATAAGTCTTTTAATACCCCGGTGCCCTACACTTGGACTATTATGACATTCATAAAGAATTTGGCACCAAATGTTTGTGTTCATCGATACACAAACTCTCCCCTTGTGGAGTAGGTACCCATTATCGATGGAAAAATTCTTCCATCTCTACAATTTATCACTTGACAAAGGAGAACTATGTTGTGGAGGTTAACAACACACTACCAGCATTGGTGTGAGAAGGATCCCTTGGTATGCGTCATCATGCTCATATTTTCCCTTCAGAGAATCCAAAAATTCACTACGAAGTTCCATGAACAAAGAGAATTGATCTCAAGCATCCAACTAAGAGCATCAACCACCACATTGTATCGTTCTTTACGATATCGAAGCTTTGCGTCATGCTCTGGAAGGATCTCAGCCCCTCGGGCCTTTCAACCCTTCAAGTCTGTTTGTTGTGTAAACCAATTTATGCTTTTATGGTCAAACACAATCTCCAACTAAGCTCCATACAAATAATGCCGCCATGTCTTTAAGGCAGAAACTATTGCATAGAGTTTGCGTTGATAAGCAGAATAATTATGTTGTGTGGAATCAAGCTTCTTCCTTTGGAATGTATTTGGCCTCCCCTCCTATAGAAGGACTACTCCAATAGCATGGTTACTAGCATTCGTTTCCAAAATGAATGGCTTCAAAGGATCCACAATAGCTAGAATAGAAGTTGTAGCTAATGCATCCTTGAGTGTATCATTAGGGAAAATTTGGACTCACAAAGGGGCCTTATAAGGAGTTTGACTTTCTCTCTCATGTCCAAAATGGGCATGCGGTAAATGTTTTTCAAATCAACTCTAAACTTGTCGGAGATTTGACAGTTAGAATCTACTCTTCAAGCTCTTTCTATTGATATATAGCACGCCATGAGATTCCTCATATTTTTCAAGATTCTATTTTTGATTCTCTTGTGATGTGACAACTCCGTCTAGAATCTAGACAATAAAAAATAGAATCTTTTCAAAATATGAGGAATCTCGTGGCATGCTATATATCATTAGAAAGAGCCTCAAGAGGAGATTCTAACTGCCAAATCTCTGCCTAGTTTAGAGATGATTTACTTTACTGCATGTCTGCTTTGGACATGAGAGAGGAAGTCAAACTCCTTATAAGGCCCCTTTGTGAGTCCAAATTTTCCCTAATGCAAAACTAAGTTGTTGAGCGGCCCCCCACTGGAAGGTTTTGCCTTTGCCTTTTAGTTTTTCCGTCATTGGAACAAAAATATGAGCATAGTTTTTAATGAACCGTCGATAAAAATCTACAAATCCTAAGAAAATCTAGAATTCTTTCAAATTTTTAGGAGAAGGCCACCTTCGAATGGCATCCACTTTGGATTGATCCATGTGCAACCCAAAAGCAGAGAAAAAATGCCCTAGATAGTGGATATCCTCCTTGTGAAAATCACACTTTGATGCTTTGGCATATAAATTATTTGCTCTTAGCAGTTCAAACACCTGCCTCAGATGTTGCAAGTTCTCTTCCTCAAAAGCACTATAAACGAGAATATCATTGAGAAAAGCGATAACAAATTTGTCCAAGTACGGTCTCAAGACACTATCCGTGAGTGTCATGAATGTCGCGGGTGCATTGGTTAACCCAAAAGGAATAACGAAAAACTCATAATGTCCAAACCTTGTACATAATGCAGTTTTGGGTACATCAACAAGTTGAATATGTACTTGAATACGAGCATGAGTGATCTTGTCGAACAACTTATCTACTATCATGGTAACGGGTACTTGTTCTTAACAATGACCGCATTTAATACATGGTAGTCTACGTATATGCGCATACTACTATCCTTTTTCTTCACTAATATGATAGGAGAAGCCCATGGTGAAGAACTCAATTGAATAAACCCTCTACTAAGATGGTCAGCTAGCTGACATTCCACCTCAGCAGCTTCAAAATAACTCATACTAGGGTGGTTTACTGCCTACAACCACATCTATGCCATGTTGCACAGATTGTGTCGGTGGTAATCATGATGGAAAATCATTAAGAAAAACATCATGAAATTCCATTAATAAATATTTTAACTGACTAGCCACCTTTGCTTGTTGAGAGTTAGCCATTGCTGGAAGATATGAGAGAGAAGCATGCGGTGTTGAGCGATGGTCAGTAGATTCAACATTGGAAAAAAATTGTCACAATGAGTAGGACAAGAAACCTTCTTCTATTTTATTATCAAAAGTGAGATTTATAAGCTTTGTTGTACATATCAGTGGTGAGGAAGACACATCCTTAACAACAAAACATGTGCGCCATGAGATTCAAACATCATATTTTTGTGCTCATAGCTACGCTTCAGTGATGGTCATAGGCTATGCAACCATTGTCTACAAAGTACCGGATCGGCCCGTTCCATATTTATGACCTGGAAATCCAAGGATGTCAAATAGCCTTGAATTTCCAATGATACAGCTCTGACTTGAGTATCCCATACTTCGGCATCATAACCGTTCATCATTGCTACCTTGTAGTGGTGGGAACTCGGAGTTTGGGACAATTTGAGTTTTTCACTAATTTGTAGTTAATGAAATTGTGAGTGGGACCGTCATCTACCAAGATACGCGCCTTGTGCCCTTGAAGAGATCCGTGCATATGCACTAACTCATGTGGCTTGAAGGTCTATTGCCACATAGAAGCTGTGATACAGCATTCATGCGCCACCTTGGTGTATGTTACCTCCACCTCAAAGAACCGTGAGGAAGACTCAAGAGGCAGCATCTGCATCATGTGCACATCTTTCTCCTTGTCTTTAGCAACAGATTTCCCCTTGGGACAATCCTTTTTGCCATGGATGCTTCCCAAGCATTGAAAGCATAACTTCTCTTTTTTAGCCTTCTCAAATTTCTCAGAAGAGAGAGGCCCTCGAGACCCCATGGGCTTTTTAGCTGCTTCAAAATTGACATTTCCTTTTATTGTGCCCATTTTGTGTGTGTGTATTACCATGTGTATTAGCAGGCACGTGATTACTATGTGATTTCTTTTCATTTGAATCATCATGAATGTGGGCTTTTACTATGGCCTCCTCATGTGTTTTAGGGTCTTGAGTCTTGACGTGCTTCTTAAGCTTTGGCATCAGACCACAAATAAAACCACGTACTTTTTGAAAGGTGTCTAACCCTTCCAATGTGCAGATAACATTCCGATAGTGCGAGATATATTCAAGCAATGATGGGTGTTGGCGGATGGGACACGTGTCTCAAGCCATCCAATTTATATCTGCCTCATTCGTGGGCAAAAAATATTTTCTAAACATAGCCTCAAAGGCTGTCCAACTTTGTGGTATGATATTCTTCTCCTTGAGAGACATCCACCATTCATAGGCCTTGCCTTCCAGAGTTAGACTTGTCTACAGTGCTCTGACTACATCTGGAGTATGCCCACTCGCTGAGAAAGATATTCACTGCATCCTTATTGCAGGTTTCGTCCTCTCCCTTAAAAGTTGGTGGCTTTGTATTTTTCAACAAATCGTCCACCTCCTTTGCAGTGAGAGAGTGCAGAGAATCCGGAGATGGACCTTTGCCATGACTAGGAGGGCCTTGCCCTTGATCAGCTACGTGCTCATGCATATATGCGTCAACAGGACCCTTGGCCTTCTACTGCATAAACTATATCACTAAAGTGGATAATTACTAGCATTTTCATTTAAGGATTTGTTTCCGTTACTGATATGCATGCTTGAAGTGCTCAAAATTCTTGGATATTGAGCAATTCATAAGCTTCATCACCTCTTGTAGCTTTGTGGGTACCCTCCGTGAGAGTTTCAATCCGTGAGCCATCATTGGGAGGATCAAGCGTATTGTGCTCGAAATCAAAAGTCATGTTGACATCCGAATCCATGGCAACTGTGTAATCCTAAGAACAGAAAAAAGAATACCTTGATTCCAATAACAACCATAAGGTTCCGGAGCATTCAGAAAGTCGGAAGACGACAAAAGTTTCTAAACTTTCACAATGATATTGTGGGCCATTTACCGTTCTTAAACGTATAGGTCAAGTGGCATATAAGTTAGCTCTTCTCGAGCATTCATGAGTACATCTTGTTTTTCATGTTAGCCGTTTACGGAAACAACTAGGAGAGAATGATAATGTCATTGACACAAGTGTGTAAGTTGACATTATAGAACCGCCAAGCATCCCTCGTGAACCCAAAAAGATTTTGGATTCTCATGAGCTTCACACTAGACATCATGTTAGACCACAGGTGTTGGCGTTTGCCACTTGAAAATCCAAAGGCATGCATACAAAGCCACACAAGACATCATTACCTAGTATTCATCATGCCCTAGCCCCAACACTTGCTAACTTCCAATCAAGATCTTCACAGATAAGAGGGTATGGCTCAAACATACATTGAAGCATGTGAAATGCATCCATAAAATCATCGTTGTGCAAGCAAAAGGTCACTTTAACCTCCTTGTCTACCCCATCCTCAAGATGTTTGTACTGAACAACCAGATGGCACATGTCATAATCAACATCCCTTGGAGATGGAACTAGCATCAAATCCTTGCACACATAAAACTCATTCCTATAACCTTCATGACCCAACACCTCTTCTTCATGACCAGTAGAAGGTTGCCCAACCCCTAGCTCTGGTAAAAAACATGTACCCAAGGTCATATTAGACAGCATAGCATCATTCTTTTCTATGTCATCCTCACCTAATGTGGAAACTCCATGACCATAGCCCATCATCTCATCATCAAAGAAAGAATCCATGCCCTGTAGCTGCAAACCCCCTGCCAAGAAGATACATTGCACTTTGTGCAAGGCTACCATACCCTTTAATGGATCAAGTGACTCTATGTCATCATCGCACCAAACCTTGTCAGCATGAGATGTCACCATCATAGGCTTCCTCATCCTCATATAAATCATTCTTCTCATCTCCACTTTCTATGGTTCTAATGCTCAAATTTTTACATTCATCCACTAAGTCCTTGCCATTTTGCACTATAGTCATGTGTATGGTCTCCAAAGTTGCTTCACATACTTCCATTGCTTTGGCTTTGAGCTTATGGGCATTCGCATCTATCTCCAAACTGTTATCCTTGCTAGCATGAGCATCTACAATCATGACTTGATGCACGTAAAGGTCATCCACACTATCCATACCACGTATTGACAAAGGGAACTTCATGTCTATAGCAATGCACAACTTTATCTCTTTTCTTAGTGCTAACTTCAATGCTTCATGCATGGAACGGGGCTCTTTCTCTTGCAATTTCATTTTAAGAAGCAGCGATGATAGACTTGTAAATACGTGTATTCTTTGGCTATTTGTAAATGCAGAATAGAATTCCTCTTTAGACATGAATTCCACATGCAGTAGAGCATATTTTCAAACTCTCCAAGCATCATCAAATCTTGACCAAAATTATGCAACAAACTCGTGCTCTTGCATAAACAAACTAGTCACCTATTTCCATGCATCTTGGTAAGGAATCACCTTCTTAAACCGCTTCAAAAATCATCTCTTAAACCTGTCCCAGTTCACTTTGTCATCCTGTGACAATCCCTCAAACCATTTTCTTGTATTACCTCTGACCACCAAATTGATACCTGCAAGCTTTTGTGCCTCACTTGGAACTGCACCGCATAAACATGTCAAGTCAAACTCATATGATGCAAGCCAATCGTCTAAATCCTCGCAACTTATGAAAATAGATGGTTGAAATGGAACCACCATCTTGAAATTCCCTTCAACATCCAAAATGTGCATACATCACTTCTCAAAATCCAAATTATGGGTGACAACTTGCAATTTTCTCTCCCCAGTAGGATCGCCCAAGGATGATGGAGCAAAACACATCGTATGCACACTCACACACCCAAAAAACTCAATACCACACAAGGAATTTACTTAAACTACAAACCACACACACCACTCCTCAAGAGCTCAATAGTAATACTACCCACAAGCTCGATTATAACTCCAAACGCCACGACCTACAAGCCCTTGCCTGCCCGCAAACACTACAAGGTGAGTCAAGTTGATCAACACTTGATGGTGACCAATATTTACAATAAGAACCATAAAAAATTCAAAAACTTCAGCAACAAAAGGCCACTCTCAAACCATTGAGAATCCTTCACCAAACTCCACTCTATTGGACTCTTTGGAGTAGCGCCAATCCTAATGGCACCGATACAGTGTCACATAGTCTTGCAGAATCCACCCATTCTTCCCTCAACTACTCACACACACACATACATGGAAATCATAACTTCCATAGACTCTCCCAAGTGCAAAATTGAAGAGATAAAGCTCTCATTCACTCCTCCACACACTCCAAAACAGGACGAGAACACGACGGGACTGCACTAGACCACCTGTAGAAACCCTGCTTCCTCCCACACAGAGAGAGGTGAAAGTGCTGATATTCCCCTTTAAAAGGCCTCACTCATCCTCAATGATGTGTCAAATTGAAGCCTTTTCGCACCATTTTTTGACCTTTTTTAACCTTTTTGGGCCCAGTTTTGGCCAATTTTGATCCCTAGCGGCCATTTTTTCATGGGAAAAACCCCAAACAAACTCCAAAATTCACCAAATTTTTTACTCTTGATTATTGATACCCAAAGTCGTTTTCCAAGTCCACACATTCCATTTTAACCACTTCTAGGGTGGTGCACACATCACCGTAGATCAGGCACCTTAAACAGACAGTTAATGCATCTCCCAAACTTCTTACGCGGGTCAAGGGTGTTTGTAACTCCCACTTGCATTATTTACTTTTTAGAAATCTCAAAAACATTCCCTAGAATAAGAAGAGCCCACCAAGCACCATATCCAAGGCCCGAATACCCTATCCAGACATGTACATGTGCCTGCCTGCTCACACGCAAACCTCACTATTCACTGCGTATACACGTTGCATCTTTTCTAAAACTTGAACCACTTTGCAAAGCTCCCAAATGCATGTATTTACATACTTTCGTACATATTACCATGCATATATGCATTACTTTGTACATACCAAAAGTGGTTTATCATCATTGCCCAACCCCAAGTTGAGCATTTATGGTCAATACTTGCATCAAACAGTGTCATAAACCTGCAGAAGTGACCCAAAAGTTCCTCTTGGATCTTATGGAAACTCATACACTTGCATAACACCACCCATGTATCCAAGCATTCCACTCACACGAAACAAGAAAGCATCTATCTTCTTACCCAAATGCCACTGTCAACCTGGATCCCAAGCATGATGTAAATCACCTCGAAGGTTGCTACATGCCATCTCACACCATAAGCTTTCACAATCACTCAAAACCATACATACCTCAAAATGCATCTCATGACTCAAGCTCATCCCTTCAATAATCATAACTCTCACATCATCTCCTTGATGCATTGATTGCTCTTCATTCCCCAGGCCCAAGAGATTATCACTCCAAGCATTAACAACTCCATTCCAAAATTGAAAATGCTCTTTTAAAACACTATCACCAGTATCTTCTTCCTACACATACGTTGTTTTCCACTTGAAAATCCAAAGACATGCATACAAAGCAACACGAGAAATCATTACCCAATCTTCATCATGCCAACTAGCCCCAAGACTCCCTAACCGTGACAATCAGGATCTTCACAGATAAGAGGGTATGGCTTAAACATACATTGAAGCATGTGAAATGCATCCATCAAATCATCGTGCAAGCAAAAGGTCACTTTAACCTCCTTGTCTACCCCATCCTCAAGATGTTTGTAATGAACAAACACATGGCACGTGTCATCACGGGCATCCCTTGGAGATGCAACTAGCATCAAATCATTGCACACATAAAACTCATTCCTATCACCTTCAGGACCCAACACCTCTTCATCATGACCACTAGAAGGTTGCCCATCCCCTAGCTTTGGTAAAACACATGTACCCAAGGTCAAATTAGACACCATAGCATCATTCTTTTCTATGTCATCCTCACATAATGTGGAAACTCCATGACCATAGCCCATCATTCATCATCAAAGCAAGAATGCATGCCTTGTTGCTGGAAACACCCTGCCAAGAAGATACATTTCTCTTTTTGCAAGTCTACCATACCTTTCAATGGATCTAGTAAATCTATGTCATCATCACATACATCATCGCACCAAACCTTGTCAGCATCAGATGTGTCACGATCATAGGCTGCCTCATCCTCATATATTTCACTCTCCTCACCTCTACTTTCTATGTTTCTAATGCTCAAACTTTTAAATTCATCCACTATGTCCTTGCCATTTTTCACCATAAGCATGTGTATGGTCTCCAAAGTTTCTTCATAGTGACTTTATTTGCATTGGCTTTGAGCATATGGGCATTCGCAGATGTCTCCAAACTGTTATGCTTGCCAGCATGAGCATCTACAATCATGACTTGATGCACATAAAGGTCATCCACACTATCCATACACGTATTGACAAAGGGAACTTCATGTCTGTAGGCAATGCACAACTTTCTCTCTTTTCTTAGTGCTAACTTCAATGCTTCATGCATGGAACTGGGCTCTTTCTCTTGCAACTTCACATTAAGGAGCATCCGCAATAGACTTGTGAATACCTGTATTCTTTGGATATTTGTAAATGCAGAATAGAATTCTTCTTTAAACATGACTTCCACATGGAATACAACATCTTTTCAAAATCTCTAGGCATCATCAAATCTGCAACAAAATTCTACAATAGACTCGCTCTTGCATAAACAAACTAGTGATCTGTTTTCGTGCATCTTGGTAAGGAATCACCTTATTAAACTGCTTCAAAAAGAATCTCTTAAACCTGTCCCAATTCACTTTGTCATCCTGTGACAATCCTTCAAACCATTTTCTTGCATTACCTCTGACCACCAGATTGATACGTGCAATCTTTTGTGCCTCACTTGGAACTACGCGGCATAAACATGTCAAGTCGAGCTCATATGATGCAAGACAATCATCTACATCCTTGCAACCTATGAAAATAGATGGTTGAAATGGCACCACCATCTTGAAATTCCCTTCAACATCCAATATGTGCATACATCACTGCTCAAAATCCAAAATCTAGGTGCACAATCGTCAATTTTCGCTCCCCAGTGGGATCGCCAAACAATGATGGAGCAAAAGATTCCATGTGCACACTCACACACCCAGACAACTCAGCACCACACAAGGAATTTACTTAAACTCCAAAACACACACACACCACTACTCAAGAGCTCCAAACGCCTCGACCTACAAGCCTTTGCCTGCTCGCAGACACTACAAGGTGAGTCGAGTTGATCAACACTTGAAATCACACTCGATCGTGACCAAAATATACAAGAAAAACCATCAAATATTAAAAAACTCTGGTCACAAAAGGCCACTCTCAAACCATTGCAAAGCCTTCACCAAACTCCACTCTGTTGGACTTTTTGGATATAGGGTCACATGGTCTTGTAGAAAGCCGCCCCTTCTTCCATCAATTCCAGACACACACATCCATGGAAACCTTAGAACTTACATAGACTCTCCCAAGTGCAAAATTGAAGAGAGAAAGCTCTCACTCACTCCTCCTCACACTCGAAAACAGGACACGAATGCGATTAGACTGCACTAGACCACCTGTAGGAACCCTGCTTCCTCCCACGCACAGAGAGGTGAAAGTGATGATATTCCCCTTCAAAAGTACTCATTCAGCCTCAAAACTGACGTAACCATGAGTGATGTGTCAAATTGAAGCCTTTTCACACCATTTTTTGTCATTTTTAAAACTTTCTAGGCCTAGTTTTGGCCAATTTTGACCCCTAGTAGGCATTGTTTCGCGGGAAAACCCCCAAAAAGACTCCAAAATTCACCAAAATTTTTACGCTTGATCCTTGATACCCAAAGCCCTTTTCCACATCCCCATGTTCCATTTTTGACCACTTCTAGGGAGGTGCACGCATCACCGTAGATCAAGCACCGTAAATAGACAGTTATTGTATGTCCCAAACTTCTCGGGCGGCGGGTCAAGGGTGTCCATACCTCCCACTTGAATTTTTTACATTCTAGAAACTCAAAAACAATCCCTAAAACCAAAAGAATCCATCAAGAATGTAACATTTAATGGCCTAAAAACTTATGTGTAGCGAAAATTAGCATGAACATAGTGGGCATTTCATTAGAATAGATTCCTAATGAGAATTACAAGAGTGCTTGGGTGGAGAGAGCAACAAAAAGCATAACACCTAGTTAGATAGCATCAACAATACTTTCAAAAGAGAGAGAAATTAATCTATTGAAAATAGTTGAGGACCCGATTTGCATGGAGCCAGTCCCCCCTCCAAAAGGCTTTGTATTATGGTTTCTCCCATCAAGAGAGACATTGTACATACAATTCTTTGTGTTCCTTCAAGACTAGCTAGTGCAATGAAGATGAAAGCTTCATGCACTAAGCAAAAAACTTAGTAAAAACAACTTTACTAAGTGTTTTGCTTAGTGCATGAAGCTTTCTCAGACCCAAGACCTCACACACCTTCAAAGATGGTGAGAGCTAGCAGGGTATGAGAGTAGATTGAGAGGAAGAAGGAGTATCTTACGAGAAAGATGTACATCTCCTCACATAATCACTCATATTAGCATAGCTTTAGCTTAGTAATTAGCTTGATAGAGGAGATGAGCATGCATTGAAGCTTGGCTCTTGGTTGGATTTGCATCCACAAGCCAAGAGTGTGTCGATGTAGGCTTCTATCTCACAAGCTTGGAGTAGGTGATGAGCTCTCCATTAAAGCTTGGGAAGAGATAGTCTTCTCTTTCTTCACACATGAGATTGTGTGAGTGTGTGTGTGATAATGCCTTGCAAAAATCAGTCCCCCTCTCTCTCTTGGGCGAGCCCTCTTGCTATTTGCTCTTGGAGGCTCCCCATTTGACCTGCCCAAGTCAAGACAATGGCTATTAAACAGCATAAGTGATAGCCTTCTGACATGTGTCCCCCTTTCCCATTTTGTGAGAGCTTAATCAATTATACTTAATTGATTTAAATGAATTACATCCCCATTGGACCTTTCCCCATTCTGACCCATAGGAATTAAGTAGCCCATTGGGCTGCTCAATTCCTATTGGACCCCTTCACGGGCTATCCAATAATCATCCAGGAGACTTAATTTTCATTGGTTCTTTTTATTAAGTGTTTTAAAATTAATTAGGCTAAATTTACTCTAGCCTAATTCTCATTGGTCCACTTCAAGGGACATCCAATAGGAATTGGGTACACCTTGTGGGCATCTGGCCTAGTGAGCTGACATGTGTCCCTCATTCCCTTTGTGTAAAGGGAGCTTGTGTGTGTGTGTGTGTGTGTGGCCTTCTCTCTCATCCCCTACTTGCTAGGCTCGCCCCCTCCTATGTAGGGATATTCAAAGACATTTTTGGTCACACACAAAGCATCCAATTCCCTTAAGGTTGACCTTTGGACACAGCCTTTGAATTTTGGAACCTTAGCATTTTGGAAGTCTTAATGGGCTGAACCTTAGGGTCTTTTTAGCCCATTGTTGCACATGGTTCTTCTGTAGAAGCCCCCCCCCTTTGGATCCCTACTGTGGCCGGTCTGCTAGCTTAACCAATATTCTAGATTTTTCTCCCCTGGCACTTCCCCATATTAAATGATCAGTTTAACATAAGAAAATCATTTAGGAGAAACATATATTGATTATTATGACATTACCTCTCTCTTGAAATCATAGTCGTCCTTGACTATGGTGTAGAGAAGATAAACCATATTCATGAGTCCTTTTCTTAGCGGGTAGAGAATCCCTATGTTACCCTACGACATCATTCCACAATGGATGACTAGTCCATCTGGCGCTTGAGAGCCTGAGGCTGCCGCAAGCATGTGTGCACATTAGTCCTATCAGTCTTCCATAGTAGAGTGACAAGCTCTACTTGGTGTTTGGGAGACGTCGTCTCCGCAAACTTGATCTAAGCATGCATACTACTTCATTTTTGTGCACAATAAAGAAAAAGAGAGTCTTATAAGACAAAAAAATCTTTGTTCATTTTTAACATTTTGTACATTTGCTTACTCTTGGGAAGCATTGTAAGCATTGACAAGGTTTAGGTTATCCTTTAATTGTATGCCTTGCATCCATCTAGCATCTTCAAAAAGATAATTCTTAAACTTAATAAGATGTCATCGGATAGTATTACCACCTCTTTGTTGAGATGTAGAGAGAAAGAGAGAGAGAGAGACGAGACAAGAGACACACCATATACGCTCCCAAAGACTGATTCATATTGAGGACAAGATACAAATATATAGGTGAGACCAAGTTGAGTAGAGTGAGCCATATATAGCTCCAACACCCCCACTCAAACAAAGGTCTCTAGCTTTGGATGAAAAAACCCTTGGGGAGTTCAAGGGAAAAACCCAAGCCCCTATACAATGTGAAAATATGAACCAACGATGATGATGTGAAAGTGAATTGTGCATCTATGTACAAATATTCAAGTGACTTAGAGATCACAATGTGCAAATGTGGAGTGTGCATAGTGCATGGTACCTAAAAGATTACAATGTCATATGTACAAAGCTATTACAATAGCAAAGAAGCTAATCTAGAAAGAGTGAGGTCGAAGCAACTCCAAGCTCCGAGCGCAAGAGGATGAAACGTGACGCGTTGAGGCCTTTGGTCAAAATGTCTGCAATCATCTGGTCACTTGGACAGTGTTCAACCATAATGGTTCCTTTGCGTACCTCATACCTGACATAATGATAATGGACAGCAATGTGCTTTGACTTATTATGTTGAACATAGTCTTTTGCAAGACTAATAGCACTTTCGTTGTCACACCCCAAGGGTGTGCTAGAAAGAGGAGAATGACCAATATCAACCAGCATTTGTCGAAGCCAAATCAACTCACGAGCTGCAAGTGATGCCGCAACATATTCTGACTCAGTCGTAGAAACTGCAACACAACGTTGTTTCTTGCTAGTCCAAGAAACAAGACAACCATTTATAAAGAAGCAATTTCCACTAGTAGATCGCATAGATAAATGTGAGCTTGCCCAGTCTGCATCTGTGTAACCCAAAAGAGAAAGAGATTGCATAGAATCCGATGTGAGTTGTCGTCGATAGACTAAACCAAAATCTGTAGTGCCTTTCAAGTATTTCAACACACGCTTTGCAGCAGACCAATGCTTAAGAGAAGGACATGCAAGATGTTGTCCAAGATAATTAGCAGCAAACAGAATATCAAGACGAGTGTTCATGCCAACAAACTGAAGACATCCAATCAAGTTAGCATAAGGTTGATTTGTGACAAGTTGACCGCCATTGTCAGAAGTGTTCTTCGTAGAGCTTGCAAGACAAGGTGTGTTGGCTGAATGTGCAGATTCCATACCAAATTTTTGAATAGTATCTGCAATAAACTTTGACTGTCGAAGGAATAAAATGCCTTTTGTATGGTTCCGTTGGATTTGAATGCCAAGACACGAGTGAATCTCTCCAAGATCCACCATATCAAATGCAGAAGACAATCACTTTTTCACTTGCTGAAGAAATCCCAAATCATTGGAAACAAGGATGGTATCATCCACATAAAGAGCAAGAATCACAAAACTGCTACCTTGGCGTTTTATGTATAAGTTGGGGTCTGACGAGCAAGAGATGAATCCTTTAGAGGTGAGAAAAAGATCAAATTTTGTATACCAGGCTCGCGAAGCTTGTTTGATACCATATAGTGCCTTATGGAGTTGAGCAACAAGGTCTTCTTTACCTGGAATAACAAACCCTTCTGGTTGTTCCATATAAATTTCCTCTTCCAAGTCACCATTAGGAAAAGCACTTCGCACATCCATTTGATGAGCTTCTAAATCAAATTGAGCAGCAAATGCGAATAAAACTCGAACACTTGTAATGCGAACAACTGGTGAAAAAGTCTCTTGATAATCAACACCAGCTACTTGGGAATAACCTTTTGCAACTAAACGCGCCTTGAACTTGTCAAAAGATCCATCTGCTTTTACTTTTGTCTTATACACCCACTTACATTAAATAGCTGTACGACCAGGAGGTAATTCAGTTAGTATCCATGTACCTTTAGAGATAAGAGAATCGTACTCTGCTTCCATAGCCTCTTGCCATTGATCCTTTTGTGGTGAAGAAATAGCTTCATCATAAGTAATGGGATCTTTGGAAGTAGAAAAAGCATTATCAGCAATATCGTCATCATAAACATGACATGAGCCATGTTCAAAATCAATAGGCAGATCAACAAAAATATCTATATCATCACTGGCGACATTCGGAATGGATGGTTGTGAAGAGGAAAGTTTCTCTATAGGAAGAGTTTCATCTTCTGAAAGAAATGGAAAAGCTTGAAGAAATGATTTAGTATCATCAGAATCATCCATGGACCATGAGCCTCCCATAAGCTGTTCGTTAAAAGTAGCATCACGATTCACAATTACTTTCTTGGAGGAAGGGTCATAGAATTTGTAGCCTTTGGAAGTGTTAGAATATCCAATAAAAATAACTTTAAGACCAGGAGCATCAAGCTTTGTTCGTGTTTCTTTGGGAACATGAATATAAGCAATACATCCAAAGGTTCGAAAATGAGATACAGAAGGAATGTCACCTCTCCATGCTGTGATGGGTATCTTACCAGAGGGTGCAGTAGTAGGAAGATTATTCTGAATAAATACTGCTGTCAAAGTAGCTTCAGCCCAAAAAACACGAGATAAGCCAGAATGAATCAGCATACATCTTAGAGCATTGAGAATAGTGCGATTCTTTCGTTCAGCAACATCGTTCTGTTGAGGCGAATATGGAATAGTGTGTTCATGATGAATTCCACTGTCAGCACAGTAACTCACAAACTCTCGAGAAACATATTCGCCTCCATTGTCACTACGAAGCTTCTTAAGGCGACGACCAGTTTGAAGTTTCGCAGCCTTGTGGAATTGTTTGAAAACAGATAAGGCTTCATATTTTTGTCTAAGTAGAAATACAGTCGTATACCTTGAGAAATCATCAATGAAAGTAATGAAGTAGCGATATTGTGATCTCGAAGAAGGTAGAGGTCCACATATATCAGTATGAACAAGATCCAATATGTCATGAGAATGAGTTGTATTTGAAAGAGGAAAGGGTTTGTGATTGTGTTTTCCAAGAGCACAAAATTCACAAATTCCCATATGAGGATGGGCTTTAAGATCCATGCCATGAACAAGATCACGACGTTGAAGATCAAGGAGTTTTGAGAAATCAGCATGAACAAAACGGTGATGCCATACTTTGCAATCATGATCACCTGGAGCAGTGGCAACATTTGCTATAGCATCGTTGAGAGAGAGTTCAAACAAATTACCATTTCGAGGAGCAGTTGCTATAGTCTGTCCATCTTTCTCAATTTGGCATTTGGTATGATCAAATCCAACAAACAGACCAAGATCAACAAGTCTAGCAACTGAAAGAAGATTACGTTGAAGATCTGGTACATGTAATACTCCTCGCAAAATTCGAGTGGAAGAAGATAAGGTACCAAGATATAAGTCTCCAATACCCTTTACTTGACAAGTAGTATCATCAGCAAGATAAACAACACGTTGAACTGGCAGTGGATGATAGTTATGGAGCCACTTAGACTGATATGTCATATTTCCTGTAGCACCAGAATCGACAATAAATAGTGATCCATCGCGTACATGAAGTATTCTGTCTGGAGCAACTGAACATAGGACGCAGCTTGTTTCTAGTACAATGTTGTTTCGATGTTCAGTAGCATATGCTCTATTCCGATCTGTGTCGAATCGACACTTATAGCACATATGAGTGGGATGATCAGATCGTCCACAATATTCACAAGAAGAAGAAGAAGAGTCTCTAGATAAACATGGTTATTTTGTGGTAATATTGTGTTCTTCATCATATTGACGTGCCCAACAATCATCTTCAGTATGCCCATTTCTATTGTAGTAAGAACATTGCTTATTAGGAACTTTGAGACGAGACAAAATATTACCGCGACGGCTACCTCTGCGGTTTCCTCGTTGAAATGGATGCCTTCGAGCATAAAAATCCCGTTCCATCTGTTGTGACTCAGTCTCCTCGTGTGAAATCATAGTTGTATCATGACCAGCATTACGACGTTCTTGACGTTGAGAGTATTCAATTAAAGACATGCAAGCTTGGTTGAAATCAAGACCATCTTTGTTACAGAGAATAGTAACAATGTTATCATAAGAAGAGTCCTTCACCGTATCAAGGAGAAGTGTAATCAGTTGCTTTGTGGAACAGGATCACCGACAGCAGCAAGTTGATTAATAATAGATTTGAAAGATTCAATATGTCCCGTCATGGCAGTACCAACTTCATATTGTAACTTGTTAAGCAACCCTCTCAAATAAAGTATTTCTGTGACAGATTTCTTCTGAAAGTTTGCAATAAGGTACTTCCATACGTCGTGGGAAGTAGGCAGTTCGTACATATCAAGCAAAAGGGAATCAGTAAGAGCAGAAAGAATATACCGACGAGCTGCTTTATCACGTCGTTGCCAATCCGTATAGGCAACATTCCAATCTTCAAATATAGGTCCTTCAGTGATAAGCTATTGAGATGTAGAGAGAAAGAGAGAGAGAGAGAGAGAGAGAGAGAGAGAGAGAGAGGAGACAAGAGACACACCATATACGCTTCCAACGACTGACTCATATTCACGACAAGATACAAATATATAGGTGAGACCAAGTTGAGTAGAGTGAGCCATATATAGCTCCAACACCCCCACTCAAACAAAGGTCTCTAGCTTTGGATGAAAAAACCCTTGGAGAGTTTAAGGGAAAAACCCAAGCCCCTATACAATGTGAAAATATGAACCAGCGATGATGATGTGAAATTGAATTGTGCATCTATGTACAAATATTCAAGTGACTTAGAGATCACAATGTGCAAATGTGGAGCGTGCATAGTGCATGGTACCTAAAAGATTACAATGTCATATGTACAAATCTATTACAATAGCAAAGAAGCTAATCTAGAAAGAGTGAGGTCAAAGCAACTCCAAGCTCCGAGCGAAAGAGGATGAAACGTGACTCGTTGAGGCCTTTGGTCAAAATGTCTGCAATCATCTGGTCACTTGGACAGTGTTCAACCATAATGGTTCCTTTGTGTACTTCATACCTGCATAATGATAATGGAAAGCAATGTGCTTTGACTTATTATGTTGAACATAGTCTTTTGCAAGACTAATAGCACTTTGGTTGTCACACCGCAAGGGTGTTCTAGAAAGAGGAGAATGACCAATATCAACCAGCATTTGTCGAAGCCAAATCAACTCACGAGCTGCAAGTGATGCCGCAACATATTCTGACTCAGTCGTAGAAACTGCAACACAACGTTGTTTCTTGCTAGTCCAAGAAACAAGACAACCATTTATAAAGGAGCAATTTCCACTAGTAGATCGCATAGATAAATGTGAGCTTGCCCAGTCTGCATCTGTGTAACCCAAAAGAGAAAGAGATTGCATAGAATCCGATGTGAGTTGTCGTCGATAGACTAAACCAAAATCTGTAGTGCCTTTCAAGTATTTCAACACACGCTTTGCAGCAGACCAATGCTTAAGAGAAGGACATGCAAGATGTTGTCCAAGATAATTAGCAGCAAACAGAATATCAGGACGAGTGTTCATGCCAACAAACTGAAGACATCCAATCAAGTTAGCATAAGGTTGATTTGTGACAAGTTGACCGCCATTGTCAGAAGTGTTCTTCGTAGAGCTTGCAAGACAAGGTGTGTTGGCTGAATGTGCACATTCCATACCAACTTTTTGAATAGTATCTGCAATAAACTTTGACTGTCGAAGGAATAAAATGCCTTTTGTATGGTTCCGTTGGATTTGAATGCCAAGACACGAGTGAATCTCTCCAAGATCCACCATATCAAATGCAGAAGACAATAACTTTTTCATTTGCTGAAGAAATCCCAAATCATTGGAAACAAGGATGGTATCATCCACATAAAGAGCAAGAATCACAAAACTGCTACCTTGGCGTTTTATGTAATAGTTGGGGTCTGACGAGCAAGAGATGAATCCTTTAGAGGTGAGAAAAAGATCAAATTTTGTATACCAGGCTCGCGAAGCTTGTTTGAGACCATATAGTGCCTTATGGAGTTGAGCAACAAGGTCTTCTTTACCTGGATTAACAAACCCTTCTGGTTGTTCCATATAAATTTCCTCTTCCAAGTCACCATTAAGAAAAGCAATTCGCACATCCATTTGATGAGCTTCTAAATCAAATTGAACAGCAAATGCTAATAAAACTCGAACACTTGTAATGCGAACAACTGGTGAAAAAGTCTCTTGATAATCAACACCAGCTACTTGGGAATAACCTTTTGCAACTAAACGCGCCTTGAACTTGTCAAAAGATCCATCTGCTTTTACTTTTGTCTTATACACCCACTTACATTAAATAGTTGTACGACCAGGAGGTAATTCAATTAGTATCCATGTACCTTTAGAGATAAGAGAATCGTACTCTGCTTCCATAGCCTCTTGCCATTGATCCTTTTGTGGTGAAGAGATAGCTTCATCATAAGTAATGGGATCTTTGGAAGTAGAAAAAGCATTATCAGCAATATCGTCATCATAAACATGACATGAGCCATGTTCAAAATCAATAGGCAGATCAACAAAAATATCTATATCATCATTGGCGACATTCGGAATGGATGGTTGTGAAGAGGAAAGTTTCTCTATAGGAAGAGTTTCATCTTCTGAAAGAAATGGAAAAGATTGAAACAATGATTTAGTATCATCAGAATCATCCATGGACCATGAGCCTCCCATAAGCTGTTCGTTAAAAGTAGCATCACGAATCACAATTACTTTCTTGGAGGAAGGGTCATAGAATTTGTAGCCTTTGGAAGTGTCAGAATATCCAATAAAAATAACTTTAAGACCAGGAGCATCAAGCTTTGTTCGTGCTTCTTTGGAAACATGAATATAAGCAATACATCCAAAGGTTCGAAAATGAGATACAGAAGGAATGTCACCTCTCCATGCTGTGATGGGTATCTTACCAGAGGGTGCAGTAGTAGGAAGATGATTCTGAATAAATACTGCTGTCAAAGTAGCTTCAGCCCAAAAAACACGAGATAAGCCAGAATGAATCAGCATACATCTTAGAGCATTGAGAATAGTGCGATTCTTTCGTTCAGCAACACCGTTCTGTTGAGGCGAATATGGAATAGTGTGTTCATGATGAATTCCACTGTCAGCACAGTAACTCACAAACTCTCGAGAAACATATTCGCCTCCATTGTCACTACGAAGCTTCTTAAGGCGACGACCAGTTTGAAGTTCCGCAGCCTTGTGGAATTGTTTGAAAACAGATAAGGCTTCAGATTTTTGTCTAAGTAGAAATACAGTCATATACCTTGAGAAATCATCAATGAAAGTAATGAAGTAGCGATATTGTGATCTCGAAGAAGGTAGAGGTCCACATATATCAGTATGAACAAGATCCAATATGTCATGAGAATGAGTTGTATTTGAAAGAGGAAAGGGTTTGCGATTGTGTTTTCCAAGAGCACAAAATTCACAAATTCCCATATGAGGATGGGCTTTAAGATCCATGCCATGAACAAGATCACGACGTTGAAGATCAAGGAGTTTTGAGAAATCAGCATGAACAAAACGGTGATGCCATACTTTGCAATCATGATCACCTGGAGCAGTGACAACATTTGCTACAGCATCGTTGAGAGAGAGTTCAAATAAATTACCATTTCGAGGAGCAGTGGCTATAGTCTGTCCATCTTTCTACAGAAAGAATATACCGACGAGCTGCTTTATCACGTCATTGCCAATCCGTATAGGCAACATTCCAATCTTCCAATATCGGTCCTTGAGTGATAAGCACGTTATCATTATCCGTATCAACAGGCTGAGGCGGACAAACACGATTTCCAAGAACAACATCGGAGAGTTCATCGCCTTCAAGAATTAACAACGTCTTTGCTTTCCAGCCTGGAAAACCTTGACCTTGGAAAGGAGGAACAGAACGCTGGCCAGAAGGAAAGCCGTTGACGAGAATATTCATAGCCATATCCTGTTGCGAGAAGACGTATAAGATAAGATCGTAGAATTTGCACACCATATATGGTGAAGGCCGCAATTGAGAATGAGAGAGATATGAGGACTGCGTTCTGTCAACGATAAACGTAAGAAGCATGCTCAAGGAACTTCCAAAGATGTGAGAGATGTCACCCAAAAAGGGCAGGGTAAAGGAGACGTTAATAATAAAAGAGTCCTCAAAATAGAGTGGCGTGAGACGCAAGATTGACGGCCACAATATGAATAGCAAAAAGCTAAATCTTCTCAAAAAAGGTAACGCCAAAATAAGAAAAACGATCGCGGACGCTTCACAAAGAAGTAGGACGAAGAAAGCTGCGTCAAGCTCAATTGCAGTAAAAACAGCATAACTTTCTGCTGCGAACTCCAATTGACGCAAACCTAGAACTCAAATCGAAGAGCTCGAGGAGACGAACAAGTTTTGGATGAAAAGTGCCATTGCGCTACGCCCATTGCGCTACGCTCCATTGCGCTTTTCCCATTTCTCCAAATTTTGAGCAGAACAGCAAGAAAAATTGAGATGAAGTTCAGGGTGTCATCAACAAGAAAACGTAATCAACGATTAGATTGATTAGCAATAAACATCACACAAAACACTAATCATATTCTTCTTAACACAAAACAACCACAATTAACAAGAATCAATGCTCAAAAATAAAATTTGTAGCAATTTTTGAATCTTACATGCAAATCGCATACACATACTGTTTTGTCACCATGAATTGAATCGGCACATGATCGTTACTGCTCTGATACCATGTTGAGATGTAGAGAGAAAGAGAGAGAGAGACGAGACAAGAGACACACCATATACGCTCCCAAAGACTGATTCATATTGAGGACAAGATACAAATATATAGGTGAGACCAAGTTGAGTAGAGTGAGCCATCTATAGCTCCAACACTCTTAATACCTTGTCTTCATGTCGGAGAATGGACTCGGGCTGCAGCACCTCCTCTTGGTCCTCGATCTCAGGTGGGTCTTCAATAGTTGGTTCTTGAGGTGGCTCTCCTTTGTAAGGCTTTAATAGGCTCACATGGAAAGCATTGTGTATGAGCCAATGATTGGGAAACTTGAGTTGATAGGCCATCTCATTGATTGGCCTAAGAATCTGGAAGGGACCATAGTACCTTTTGCTAGTTTAGCATAGTACTTTTGGTGGCCCGTAGGATTCTTGCCCGTCGTGTGCCTTAATCGAGCCTTGGGAAACTTTAACAAGACCAATCGTTTTCTGTAAAGGCTTGGGCTCTTTGTGCTTGTCAACAGTAGTCTTTTGCCTTTGCTGTGCGATAGAGATAGCATGCTTAATCTTTTGAAAAGATTCTTGTAGGTCTCGGCTATACTCATCTGTAGCGAAGATCTTCCCATGTACCTTAAGTAGCAACGGACTTTTTGATCTTCCCTCAATTACCTCAAAAGGTGCTTTTCCGTGGAAGTATGTACAGTGTTATTGTAAGCATACTCCACTAAGGGTAAGTACTTCTAGGCTTTTAGTAGATCGAGAATTGTTAGGTTAGCTATTTCACTTTGGCCATCCGTTTGTGGATGATAGGCCAAAGAGAAGTTTAGCCTTGTTCCTAAATTTCAAAGAGACCCGTCCAGAAATTACTGGTCATTCTAGGATCTCCATTCGACACTATAGACATTGGCAAGCCATGGTACTTGAAAATTTGTGAAATGAAGAGGGTTGCCATTTGATGGGCTTTGATAGTCTTTTTGACAGGTATAAAATGAGCTTGTTTACTGAACCTGTCTACTATCGTCCATATTCCCGTATTCCCATGGATAGACTTAGGCAATACAAAGATAAATTCCATGGATATGCTCTCCCATGGTGAATTAGGAATTGGCAAGGGTTGAAGCAATCCATGTTGCTTCCCTCTATCAAATTTTGTCTTTTGGCAAACCACACATTTAAAAACATACTCTTGTATGTTCACTTTCATGGTAGGCCAATAGAAATATGTTTTAATTCCATTTAAGGTAGATTGAATCCCTCTATGCCCCGCATACGGTAAAGCATGAGATTCATACATTACTTTATCACGTAGTGAGTTAGTAACGCATAGTCTATTGCCATAGAGAAGATAACCATCTTGTAAAGTAAATGGTTCTTCTTTCTTTCCTAATACAAGGGCTGAAATCACATCTCTAAAATCCGGATCAATAGCGTACTCATCTATCATTGAAGATAGATCATTGTGAGTTGCTATGGAAACCGCATTCACTCTCGGCCGTCTTGAGAGTGCATCAGCTACTTGATTATGCTTGCCAGCAATGTGAGCAATATGAAAATGAAATTGCGAAAGGAAATTTTTTCACCTCATTTGTTTGTCGGAGAGCTTGGTCTGTGTCATGAAGTACTTAAGACTTTGGTGATCCGTTCGCAGAATGAAAGGAGTCCCCAATAAATAGTGCTTCCATGAGTCTAAGGCATGTAGAATTGCAAGGAGTTTCCTTTTCGTATATTCCTAGAGCTTGCTCAACAGGGTCGAGCCTTCGACTCTCATAGCCTATGGCGTGCCCTTCTTGGAGAAAAACAGCTCCAAGGCAATCACCACAAGCATCACATTGGACCTCAAATGGTTTTGAGAGATCTGGTAGTGTAAGCATAAGTTTTTCGAAAGCATTGTTCTCCTTAGCAGACCATGTATACCTAACTCTTTTCTTTGTTAGGCCATGTAATGGTCCCGCAATGTGTGAGAACTTTTTATGAAGCGTCTATAGTATGCACACATACCTATAAAGCTTCTTAGCTCATGAAGATTCCTTGGTTTAGGCCATCCTTTTATTACCTCTAACTTTGATGGATCCATTTGGATGCCATCTTGAGAGATAATATGACCTAAATAATGAATCTCTTGCAAGAAAAATTCACTTTTCTTTCAATTAACATAAAGTTTATTTTCTCTCAAAACTTGAAATATTACTTGGAGGTGTTTGCTTGTGTTCGTCTAATGAATTAGAGTAGATGATAAATCATCAAAGAACACTCCAGTGAAGGTTTGATGAGGCCTGAACAGCTTTCTCCATCAAGCGATTGAATGTGGCTGGTGCATTGGTCAAGACAAAAGGGCATGACAATGTATTCGTAAAGACCAAATGTGGTGCGAAATGCGGTCTTTACAATGTCTTGATCAACTATCCTTATTGATGATAGCCACTGTTTAGGTGAATCCTACTAAAGTAGGTCTATCCTTGTAGCTTATCAAATAGGTCTTCTTGATAGTGATCCTATTTAGTGCTCTATAGTCAACACACATACGATATGTGCTGTCTTTTTTGCACTAATAGCACAGGTGACCAAAATGGAGATGAGCTAGCCCTAACCATGCCCTTCTCAACTACCTCATGCACT
>NW_028221643.1:0-50660 GCF_014529385.1 Adiantum capillus-veneris
CTTGAAGATAGGTACGATCGTAGATAGGCTCCAAACTGTCCCGGTAGGCCCTCACACATGGCATGGTTAAACATAAAATTGCTAGAAGCTCTGCTAGTAGGTCTTTGGCATGCATGAAATGCTCAGCTACTAGGCCTCATGATCATATGCTCTCCCAGTCTTCATCTTGTCCAATGGCTTCTTCACCATCTCATCAGTGAAAAAGACACATGTATGTGGGCATGGCTCGGGGGGGTTGGGGAGGGGCGGCTGTCCAGGTACTGTGTACAAAGATGATGCGTGCTGACCCCAGGCCTCCGTGGAGGAAATAGCAGGGGGGGGGGGGGGGGGGGGGGACTGCTCATGAAAGAACCGCCATGCCTCACGCGAGTCTTGACTCAAGAATAGTTGATATAGATCCTGCTCGAGTCTAGCCAAAAAAGCCCTCTTCTTCCGCCGCACCAGGCGGCGTCGGACGTCCCCATCTGTGACTGTTTGTGATGAGTGACGTCCCCCAACAACACCTCCCTCTGAAGTCTGGCTCTAGTCTGGCGGCACTCCTCATCGTACTAGCTGTTCTAAGGCATGCTCCCAACTCGACGGCTCTGCTCAGGCTGGGTGTGTGGGTATGCTTCAACTGCTGCCTCATGTAATGTCTGTGTTAGTATAGTAGTTAGCTCCTCCAGAGGTCGCCCCGGGTCCTCAGTGCATAGGCGTTTGTAGATTCCGTCCATGTATACAGAGTCCGTCTCCCTTGTGAATGTGTAGCGAGTAGTGGATGCTACTGGTGGCCTGTGTGCTACACTGAAATGGAAGGAGATGGTCATTGACACCAGAGCATGATCCACCGCCACCCTGACCGATCTGGGCCCAACTGTGAGATCCTCGATACTAGAGATGAGATTCGGTTGTGTCATGACATAGTCCACCGTGCTGGCTCCATGTCTGTGTGGGAAGCATGTAAAGCCTCCGGCAACAGCAGGAAATCTCTGTAAGCCATTCAAGATGGCCAATCCATGTGCAGTGCCCATGTCTATCAGGTGTCGCCCATACTCAATATATTCCATATCGTGTGATAGTCTGGAAAGGCCCGTCTCTGCCACATCTATCTCTCTTAGCATCTCCTCTGAAGTATCATAAAACACTGCCTGGTGATGGGCAGTCCTAGCATTGAAGTCCCCGAGGATGATAATGTCACCGTCCCTAGAGAACTCCCATATGTCATAATCCAAAATAGAGAAAGAGGACTGTCCTCTGGGTGGTGCATAAACTGAGGTACTCAGGGGAAAGTAATTAATAGCTAGATAGAGGTATCTGCCTGTCTCTGCTTTCAGTCTCACCCACATGTACCTAGCCTGCTCGTCCCTGCGGGCTATATGTATCAGTGGCTGTAGATCCTCTCTAAATAACACTGCCACTCCTCCCGAGCCCCGCCCTCTGTGCTCTGAGCATTTCTCATGTCTGTAAGCTGTCTCCCACCTATATCCACTGATGTGAGGCATGGATTGCCCAGGGGCCTGGTGTGTCTCAGAGTAGAAGATGATGTCTCTTCCAATAAAGCTATCCTCACAAGCACCCACATCAAGACGCATAGATCCATTGCAGTTCCAGGCAGCTACTTTGAGTGTGGTCCCATAAGTCTCGCACCGTCATGTGGAGCGTCGCTCAAGTATTACCACTTTTCCGTCTCGGTAAAAAGCAATCTTGCCTTTTCCCCTTGCCGCTCTAATCTCCGGCATTATTTCCTGCATATGAGCGATCTGCGAGAGGGTGAGATCGTCCCCAAGAAAGATGCCAGTCTCTTTAAGAGTTGGTCTTTTCTTCAAGAATGACTTCTTTGCTTCTATGGAGGGAAAACGGAGGATGAGTGCTCTTTCTTTTGAGGTTTCTCCACTGCCTTCATTTTTCTTTATGTTGCCCACTCTCCATGCCCTTGTGTGTGTCGGCTCATGAATCCCCATCAAGGCTGTGAGTTCTTTTACTTCTTCGTCCACATTGCCTTTGTCTTTAAGACCGCAAATTCTCACATGTAAAGCGTGCACCCTTCTCCTCTGATCCTCCTGTAGTGTCTGGTTAATGACATTTTGGGTGTGGACGTGGGCATTATCTCCTTGTCTTTTCCTTTCTTGGCCACCTTGATCCATTTCTCGGCTTCGTCCGGCTTCTGTTGGGTTTTGGTAAGAACATCCACCCAAGAAGTCGTCATTTCTTTGTGCTGTTCTTCTCCCTCTTTGATGGCCCGTACTTGTTCCTTGATCGTGTTGATTTCTTCAGTTACTGAGGGTTGCAGTTCGCCCTTCAGTTCCAGTGTGTTTCTTGATCGGGCTTCGGCAAGTTCTTTCTTGAGTGACGTGATCTCTTCCTCTTGGGTCGTCACTCGGTCTTCCAGCGTGTTTATCTTGCTCTCTTGGATCAACACACGTCCTTTGAGAATGTTTATTGTGCCCCAGAGATTGCAGTTCATCTTGGTGATGGTCTCCGTCATTTCCTCTTTGCATTTTCGAATGGCATCCTCTAGGGGGTCGGCTTTTTCGTTCGTCTTCCTCATGTTTGATGTTGCCGTCTGCAAGGGGGTTAGATGCGCGTGTGCACCCACCCTACTAGCGGGCACGGCATTGGATGTACGTGTGCACCAACACTGGCGGCGATTGGTGGAGGAGCGTGAGGCGGTGTGGCCAGGTGCCCTCAATATGTTCACCTGTGTGTGTTCGCGCGTGCCTCGAAAACAAAAGTGAAGGAGGGGGGAGGGGGAGGGGGGTAAAGGTTGGTAGAAATGAAATGAAATGTTATACTAAAGTCCTCAAAAGGCCAATGGGGCCCGAAAGTTACAAAGTGGTGGAAGCGGGGGCGGGGTTCCCAAAAAAAAAAAAAAAACTCTTTACGCGTAGAGGATGGACATCCTACGCGTGAAAGGTAAAGAGGGGGGTAAGAGATAATCTATGCGTAGGAGAGGGGGGGGAGAGAGAGAGAGAGAGAGAGAGAGAGAGAGAGAGAGAGAGAGAGAGAGAGAGAGAGAGAGAGAGTGCGGAGCGCGTGAGCAAGGCAGGACAGCGGGCGCGTGGGTGTAACGCAGGCAGCGAGTGCAGGGAAGGGCGGGCGAGAGGGTGTAGCGCAGGGCAGAGAAGCGCAGAGCTGCGGGGTTGCGTGAGAAGGGCAGGGGGGCAGCGAGGGTGCGCGAGCAGTGCAGGGGGGCAGGAGAGAGAGAGAGAGAGAGAGAGAGAGAGAGAGAGAGAGAGAGAGAGAGAGAGAGAGAGAAATGGCTCTTCGAACGAATGTGTGAGAGAGAAAGAGAGACACCTAAATTTAAATGAGAGTGATAGAGTG
Source organism: Adiantum capillus-veneris (assembly GCF_014529385.1). Taxonomy (NCBI): domain Eukaryota; kingdom Viridiplantae; phylum Streptophyta; class Polypodiopsida; order Polypodiales; family Pteridaceae; genus Adiantum; species Adiantum capillus-veneris. Next base: position 3,304 of record NW_028221643.1, read on the forward strand.
CCTCCTATTTCCTAGCAAGCCAAAAAAAGCACTTCTGAAGATTCTTTCTATTTTGCCATTTGAGCCTCTAAAGGCCTTAGTATCCATATGGACTAAGGTAGTTCAATTCTTGTTATTAGACATGTGTACTCAAAAGAGCCTTTAAAGTCTTAAAGAGAATTGAAAAGAAAGAAACCATATCCTTTTAAAGGATCAAAAGATGGGTTCAAGTTTTCAATCTTTTTGGGAGGGGATGAAACAAATGATTTGAAGTTTGAATATAATAATTTTTAAAAAACTTTTAATTCTTTATTTGTTTTTATCATTAATCATTTTAAAATTAACTAAATTCCACAAAAGCATGGTACATTGCATACAAGCAAGGCCATCCCTTTATATAGAATAAAAGTCTTTTGATTTTTGCAATTACAAGAAGCTTTTCATTTTCTACACCCTCTACTTTTGTATTTTAGATGGAGTTTTTATTGGCTTTCTAAAAGAAACCTTGGAGGAGAGTTGAGTAAGGCATCTTTCAATGTTTTTAGTGATGATTGAAACTTACCTTAAATGCTATTTCGGTTTTAAAATATTAAATGGATCTTTTTATTTCACATTTCATTTCCCATCTTCACATGACTTGACTTCTCTTGCATTCTATTTTTTTAAAATGCTAAAGTGAAGCTTCACCTTGCATAATTCTAATAAATTATACACACACACACACAAAAAAAAGCTGTCAAGGGACAAAAAAGCTTAGCTGATGATTATTTCAGGAGCCTTGCATCTACATCTCTATTATGCCGCCCATTACATGATCACACAAACAGCTATCACAGTAGAAGCAAGTATTTGGCCTCTCACCAAAGGCACGATACGAGTCGCCAAGGCTACCCCATATTCCCGAGTGTGGTGAGTACAGTTAAAATATCCTCGTAGCTGATGACCATAACTACGGTATAGAAAAATCTTCTGAGGAGGTAGAAACTGGGCTAGCAAATATAGCCGATCTGAAAAACCAGGCTTTATTGAATGCTCGATATAATAATACTTTGGCCCTAGACCCACTGCTTCAGTAAACATCGCCAATCGAATATTGTTCTTGAAATGTTCACGACCCCAAAGTGTCACTCGTGTCACTCGGTCCTGATATGTCCACCGCTTTGTTTGGGAAACAGAGGTTCCTAACTACGGGAATAGATGAAGTTCATAACGGAGTAATGTGGCTCGACGTATAGATTCATTTGACATAAAGAGATGTGCAGTTGCTATGAAAAAAACCTGGTCATGACTGTAGGCCATAATACACCAAGGGTGCAAAATAGTTGAAGAATGCCAAACTCTGGAAATGATACTCTGTACTCGGGTTTTATATTTGACCAACCATCTTTAATAAAACCATTTTTCTAAAAAAAACTCCTAAACCAAATTGGAAATAGGAAAGTGTGCTTGAAATTGTGTTTACTCTCACATTGTAGATGGTGCTTCTTTTTTTCACACTATTGACAGTGCTTAAGCTTAATCTAGGGTTGGGATAGCAGGTATAAATACCTATTGTGTATATATACCCGAGACCTGATACAGCTTACTAGCTACGAGTCTATAGACCTGGCTGTGAATATGGGAATTATTGCTATTTAATTTTACCTTGTGGTGATGTAGACTGTCTGACCGAGCTTTTCATTTAACTTAAACAAAATAGTCGAAGACCACTTACTCTCGAAATGATACTCGGGACTTGGTTTTTTATATATAACCAACCATTTAGAATAAAACCAGTTTATTGACTCTTAAGACTAATTGGGATTTGGAAAGTTTACCCAAAATTTATCATACACTCATAGTGTAGAATGGTTTTTTACACTAGTGGAATGCTAAAACTTAAAGTTGGGCTAGGATAGCAGATAAAAATACCTGTTGGGTATGAATATCCGAAGCCAAATACAATTTACTCGCTTCTAGGCGAAAAAGCCGGGCTTTGACTATGGGAATTAATGCTATCTTAAGTTACCATATGGTGAGGTGGACTGTCTGACTTGGCTTCACATTTTCTGGTCACAGTACTAATCTTTAATTTTGTAAGCGTGGTATTGAGTCCTTCTTGCCTCTACTGCACGCCACCGCTTAGGTTTTGGGGTATGGGTCTGCTACTATGACTGTCTTCCCCGCCCTTTTCCCTTGAGCATAAGGTGTAGATATGGCGGAATCTCAACAATAATCCTCTAGATCTTGGGCTGTGAGGGATCCCGGTGTACGTGCCTGTACTGACATCTTCGGTTGTGGGCTTAACCTGTCCAACTCAATGGTCGCGTCTGCTACTACAGAGGAGCATCAATTGTATAAATAAGACACCTACGGTGAGTAATCATACTCACATAGCTGCATGCTCTGTTAGCATCTCTCTGCGTGTGTTAGTTCAAAACTGTGTGTATTTTATCTACTGGTTGCTGTGGCTCAACATGCTGAAAAAATCGGAGAAAGCCATTGTGGAGGCGTCGTCGTCTCCTAATCTACAGGTTAACAGAAATCTTTTTTTTTTTAAAATTCTTGAAGATATTAAAAGAAAAAAGAAAAAAAAGGGGAAATCTTTTTGTGCTCTCAACGAAAAAAACCAGTTAAAAAGACTGTTTTCTTTATTTTTTAACTTGCTCCGGAGACTGTTCTTAAAAGGTTTATGAGGAGAAAAGTATGTGTAATGTATGGTAACTTTGGACAGATTCTAATGGGGGTTTTGCTTCGACTAATGATGTATATTGCTATTTAAAGCATAGGTAGACTGGCTCAGGAACATGGCTCTTCCTGGTTATGTGAAAAGCTCATAAAAAATGAGTAACTACCGAGTAATGTTTGATGGAAATAAATAAATCTGGTTTTGGAAAAAAAGGGGCTGTTTTACTGGTTTTTTTGAGTAAAATTTGTCCTTTATAATTTTTTGAGAAGAAGGCAGATTGTCAACTTTATTTCTTATCTTATGGCTGCATGGAAAAGAGGATGATGGGGTATTAAAAGGACATGGTGTGTATATTCGGTTGACTCTGGTAATATTGTTACTCAACTGGGTAATGTACCTATGAAAGGTGTACTGCATATATGAAAATAACCTGTCCTTCACAAAAAAATGAGATATATATGAGTTGTTGGATAAGTTTTGTTACTTTGCTGAGGTATTTTTGGTAAAAGGACTGACCCGGAACTAAATCGGTTACTAGTTATGGGGCCTATTTTTTATTATGAGGTCATTAAAAACAACTTTTGGAAATGGTGGCCAGGCATCTGATATTACAGTATGATATGTGAGGCTTCACATACCAGATTGTAGGAGTAAATAATGTTTTTTCAAATTGACTCGACCATTTTTTACAAGTAAGATTGATCTTTTTTACCGGTTGCCTATTGTACTGAATCGGCTAAAAGATTATTTTGTATATACTGAGTACTGGCTTTTGCTATGGTGCCCTATATGCTGACAGCACATACCGGACTAAAGTTGAATAAAAGCTAGTTTCTAATTTACTGGGTTTTTTTTTCACCATCATCATATGCTAGGAAGAGTAGTGGTAGTTTCTGATAAACCTATCACTAATTCAATGTGTTGACAGATTTCTGATGGCCAAGGTTAGGTCGAACCTTGGCTACTCAATTTAATTTGCTTACCATCTTCTGCTGGCTTCTTATTCTCATTCAAAGTATATAGGCACTTGTCCTTACCTACCATCTTGCTAGTGAGTTTGTTTAAAAGGATCTCGATACTATAGGGAAAATCATATAGTGACCTTAAGCGGATCCTGGCTGGTTACTATGATGTTTTTAGAACAGACGATTTTATTTACTGATTTAACTAAAAGGATACTCTGAATTTACTAATTACTTCGGGGTTATTGCCCTAGTTTCATATATTTGATAGGAATGAATGCATTATATGGTAGATAAGTATGGCATATAGTTTCCTTTATCTGAGCAAGGCCGGAGATTTTTTTAAAATTTCTCGGACTGAGTCCGAGTTGGCTCTCTGTGATGACTAAGTAGTCCAATGTATTATAGTATACATTTGTTAGCTGGCATGTAGTAGTAATAGGATTGACATAACATAATAATAAGGATTTTTGGGAATAATGGTTATGAATTTTTTCTAAGAAAGGGGTATCTCAGTTAGGTAATAAGTGGTAAATACTAAATTTTTTTTGGGGGATATCCCAACTTGATTATAAAACTAGTTCCAAATAATAGGTTCTATTATAAATGTTGTTGATATACAAGGAAGTGGTTAGTTTTGGTCTGGCTTGAGACTACTTCAATGGAATATAAGTCACTCTTATCTAGTTAACGATGAAGTTCTGGTAAAAATTTAATTTTCTCCTTAAACTCTTTTAAACCTTAAGATTGGTAATCAAATGCTTTTTTGAAAAAAACAATATAATTAGAATTTATGGCTGCACTATGGGGTTGGGTACCGTCTGTATCACATTGGCAGAAAAGCCAAGGATCTTCGTTTAAAAAAAAAAAAACCTTTTTATCTAAAAGAACAAATTACAAGTTAAGAACTATGTTTTTTTTATGGTGACATGGATAACAACTGGGACGCCCAGCATCACCTGCGTACAGTCACGTGCTAACGAACTGTTTTCTTGTGGCTATGGGTGTAGGTGAGGGCTACCTTCCTTGATTAAAACGTCCAATTCTTAACAAATTGGTGGATCTCTTATTGTGATGCAAAATTTCCCAGACTTTGGGTTTAAAGGATTCTTGAGCTGTATTCTGTTATCTTCATTACCTTGTATAAAATTTATTTTCAACTGCAAATAAATTATTGTACAAATCCACTGTACTTTTCTAGAATTGTTAGTCTGTGAACAGTTAGTGTTCGTTTGCGTATATATATATATATATATATAGATAGATTTAGAACTACTACACACACAATAAACGCAAAAGAGAGATTGACTTGACAGTTTTTCTCTCTCGAACAATGACTCTAGAAACTTTTTCCTATTATAGTATAATCTTTATACTCTAATAGGCTGGGGTGCTATCACACAGTCTCTGTGGTTTTTTTAAACCTGAATGGTGAAAAGGTTGCTAGCACTACCATTCCACTTTATATTCATGTTTCTCGCTTTACTTTAAATACTATCATTACATGATCTATTACTTCTGTTAACCAGGTCGTGGGAAAGCTCACTGCAAGAATGAAAGTCTGCTCTGACCCATAAAAAAGAGCTCTGATTTCAGAGAAATTATGACTAGCTAAAGAAATAGAAAAGACCTTCCCTTGTATTTCACATAGGACTAGGCTTTATCTTCATAGGGCTGTAAAATTCAAAAAAATGTAGCTCTTTGTGTTAGATCATCAGGTCTATACTCCTCTTCCTAGACAATGGAATTCTAACTAATGATAATTTTGCAGATTGTTTCCCTTTCCCAAGGACTGGCTCTTCCTGTGGAACCCCTTTCCCTTGCCTCTCTTCTTGTACTAAAATGTATATAAGGGGAATTTAAAACTCCCAGCAAACCTTTCCAAGCAATCATAAAAACGAGCAAAACCCAACAAGATACATATAGAACTTAAACCCTAAAAACTTGCCCAAGGTGATTGCCACATCGTTCCATCTGCCAATACACTTAGTCCTCAATGGCCCAGCTTGAAGAAATGGAAGAGTGCCACATTTGTTGTGAATGCCAAAGGAAGGTTTTGATATTCTACAAAAGAGAACGAAGAGGCCCTCCACCAGTAATAGCGACACAAGCACACGTGCAATGTGTGTGATCAAAAGGTTCAATGAGTTGGATGCAGTAGCATCCACGGTAATTTGATCAACAGATTCACCATCATTAGTATCTCTACCTTGTTGACCGTAGGATAATCTGTCATGCCTAAAGGCTTCAACATCTTCCCCTCCCTCGCGTGAGACTCTTACAAGATTGTGATCCCATTATATGCAATAAGTAGGCTCCACTCTTGCAGCGTTCTTTAACATGTCCATTGTCCTCATGATGCAACCTCTCCACTACCTTGTGGAGTTGTCCCACCCCTATTAGGTTTTTCTATGTCTTGCAAAATCTGAACAAAGTGAAATCCCAGTGTGCACCTGCTTGAGCACCCCATAGGGTACCCCCTCCAAGGGGTGACTGGGTTGTTGGCTGTTACGACGAACAACTTTGACACAACAGTGTTGGCTAGGAAAGGCTAATATGAATGTCTCTATTCATTGGATTTGGTTTGGCAAGACTTGTCTATTAGTGATACGCAGTGGAGTATAGATTTAGAACTGCTACACACACACACACACACACACACACACACACACACACACACATATACATACATATATATATATATATATATTGCATGGTAAAGGGAAGAAAAATTGGTCAAATATATGAGAACTTAGTTCAAAAATCCTGAAATTTCAAAAATTTTGCTAATATTTTTGGTTTGCTTCTTTCGAGGAGAAAACTCGATTGCTTAATAAAAGAGACATTCCCAAACAATGCTTCACCTTATATAATTCTAGATAAAGTCAATTGAATGATTTTATCACTTCCTTATTGTCTTAGAAAGCCAGCGTGCCCCTTTCACTTGTTTTAATATATATATATATATATATATATATATATATATATAATTTGAGAGTAAACCATGGTAAAGAGAAGAAAAATCGATGAAATATGTGAGGACTTAGTTCAAAAATCATGCAAATTTCAAAATTTATGTTAATATTTCCAATTTGCTTCTTTGCAAGGAGGAAAGTTGGTCGCTTAATAAAAGAAACATTCTCAATCTAATAATTTTATCACTTTCTTATTGTTTTAGAAAGTTACCGTGACCCTTTCACTTGTTTTTTCCAAATTTTGGAGACCTAATCACTTTGAAATTAAAACATTTGGTGAAGGGTTTTGATTTTAAATTGTATCCAATAAGAACAAAAAAGCTGAAAAGTTAGTTTCAGTCAAGGCAAAAAGAGTGAGGCAAGTTAAGAGAATGCTCTGTATACATGCCAAAAATGGGTTAATGCCAAATTTTCATCTCATATATATATATTTTTCGCCCAAACTCACAATTGAGTGTATGATTTGTTAGATGGTTCGAATGCTGAGCGCTGGTAGTCTTATATTATAAATGGTAAACCAAACATCCTTTTAAAGTATATTTTTAAATCTCTCTCTCTCTCTCTCTCTCTCTCTCTCTCTCTCTCTCTCTCCTCCTATATGTATATGTATATATATGAAAATTCATGTCATCAAATACATTAACTACTTATGAGAAAATATTTTCAATATGTTTGGATGCTTTTTTGTGAAAGAGTACTTTTATGTAGTGACATGCCTGATTCTTGAAGGCTCCAATCTCCCTCCATGGCAGATGAGATAGAGCAAGATGTATTCTAAGGAGGCATGCTTTTAGAATACTTTTAATGAGGTTCTCTAAGAATGCATAGGCAAACAATTAATAGCTCAAAGTCTTTTAAAATGTGAATTTTTAAGCATTGTAAGTAACTTTTCAATTAAAAATGATAATTATCCATTTTTAATTTGTGTACCTTAATTGTTATGGCTGAAGTTTGTGCACTTTTAATCATAAATAGCAAGTAAAAGCTTAAATTTTGTAAATCTACCATTTACATTAAAAGATAAGTAAAACGTTTCTTTCAAACGCTACTCTCTCTCTCTCTCTCTCTCTCTCTCTCTGTTGAGATCATTGCGAGTTTTAACTGTTTTAAAATAGATTTTCTACTCTCATGACCCCCCAATAGTCACTTTTTTGCCTTTTGAAGGCCCATGTGAAGACCACCTATTTGGTGTGGAGACACACATACTAGTGTTTTGACTATATGATACATCTTTCAATGTCACATTTGGAATTATATGACATGTCTTTCAAGATCACATTTTAATGTTGCAGAAAACTAGAAGGACTTGAGGATCTTTGAGGTGAGATGAAATAAGTTGGAAATGGGATATAGTCTTGTGAGGTACAAGTAGGTAGTTCTCTCATCTAGCAGTGCTTGAATGGATGCTCTCTCAACTATTGACATGAAGGAACCCAACAAGGTTCTCGCTCCCTCTATTTGTGATGGAATTGGCCTATGAACTTTGAGAGTAGCGGACTTAGGAAATTAGGTGAAGCACTTTTGTGAGATTACTTTGTGAGCATAGCGGGTGAACTTAATTGATGGTAGCAACATAAACATGGTACTTAGTTAACTTGGCATGAACAATACTTTTTCAAGAGAGAGAGTTTAGAGAACATGACAATAGTCGAGGACCGGATTCATACAGAGCCGGTCCCACCTCTAATAGGCATTTGTATTATAGTTTCTCCCATCAAGAGAGACTTGGTACAATACAATATTTGTGTTCCTTGTGACCTAGGTGATGCAATGAAGATGGAAAGCTTCATGCATCACAAACATAACATAAACTTTGTAGAAAGCATTAACTATTCCAAGCCTCAGTCCCAAGGCTTCAAACACCTTCGAAGGTGGAGAGAGCTAGCGGGGAATCAGGGTAGGGAAGAGGAAGAAGAAACATTCCATAGGAGAAAGAAATAGTTCCTCACTTATCATCACTCTTCTTGCTAGCATACATAATAGCATAGTAATGAAGATGGAGAAGATGGCAAGCTTAAGCATTGAAGCATGGCTCTTGGTTGGATTTGCATTCCATAGCCAAGAGTGTTGGTGTAGGCTCTCACTTCTCACAAGCTTGGAGAAGGAGGTGGAGTTCCTCTACTTTCATCAAGTGAGAATGAATCCACAAAATGAGTGTGTGTGTTTGTGGTGTATATCCCCCCAGCACCCCCCTTGCTTGCTTGGGGCGAGTTGTAGATTTTACACATGTTTCACGCTCATTGGACCCATCTCCCCCCTAGCCAATCACATGCATCATGCATTCAAGTACATGAGTAGTCTTTGGACAAGTGTCCTCCTTATCCCTTAAAGAGAGAGAGCTTGAAAATATCTAGATATTTGCTGGATGGAACTAGAAGCTCATTGGACGTTTAGCCCAACCAATAGCATTCAAGCACACCATGTGGTTAAGCATAGGGAGAGTCTGACATGTGTCCCATGTGTCCTTTGAGAAAAGGGGCGCCCTTTGGGTGAGTGGAAGGTTAAGTCAAAGATTCCCCTAACTTTCGGACTTTCATGCATAGGAAGCTTCTCAAGCACCTTCCTCATTAAGTTTGTAGGGTCTCTTTTTGACTCAAGCACCTTACCTCCCATGCATGGGAAGCTTCTCAAGCACTTTCCTCATTAAGTATGACAAGTACCTCAAGTACCTTAGTCATCAAGCATGACAAGCACCTCAAGCACCTTAGCCATCAAGCACGACAAGCACCTTAGTCATCAAGCACGCACCTGAGTCATCAAGCATGACAAGCACCTTAGTCATTGAGCACGCATCTTAGTCATCAAGCACGACAAGCACCTCAAGCTTAGGTCGGGTTCCCACCTCAAGCTCAGCCCTAGCTTGCCTAAGGTCAAATGACTTTTAACACTAACCATTGGAGGTCTTTAATGAAGCTAACCCTAAGGTCTTTTAAGATCCATTAGATGCACGTTGCTCTTTGATAAACTACCTCCTTTTGGACCCCTATTGAGATGTAACCATCTCTCCTCTTGGTCCCCTTTTGAGGTAAGTCTAAAAGCACTTATTGCACATTGCTCTTTGATAGACCATCTCCTTTTGGACCCCTATTGAGATGCGACCATCTCTCCTTTTGGTCCCCTGTTGAGGTAGGTCTAGAAGCACATGTCTTGTTAAACCTCAACGGCTCACGGACACCCTATCACCTATGACGGACGTTCTAACCTACGACGGACATTGTATTATTTATTTGGTAGAGTCAGGTACCGGGCTTGTCGGTCCAATAGGGTAAGAGTGATCGCCGATGAGAGGCGCACTCTAACTGGAACATTCAAGGGATTAGTTGGCTAAGCATGGGCGCCCAAGTGTGAATGGGGTGAGCTCATATAAAAGTCAACTAAACCTTAAATTCACTCATTCTCTCATTTGTGCAATAGGAAAGTGCTCTTGCTCCATCTCCATCTCCATCTCCATCTTCTTCTTCTTCACCTCCTTGTGTGTGTGTGTGTATGAGAGAGAGAGAGAGAGAGAGAGAGAGAGAGAGAGAGAGAGAGAGAGAGAGAGAGAGAGAGAGTGTGGGCGATCGAGCATTACGAAGGCACGACGGCGGTGAAGCGGTTGAGCGCGGCATAGCGGCATCTCCTTCTTCTTTGCGGCGAGGAATCCTCCACGAAGCAAGCGTAGAGCAGTGAGTGACACACCATCGCCTTCTTTGAGCTTACTAGTTTAGGCTTGTTGTGTGCTTGGAGCCATTTGTGGCTCACACACGGTGTATCGGCAAGTTCCTTGCATTGACACGTGCGACATACACACACATTTTTGGCGCCGCTGCCGGGGAATGCCGTGCATTAAGCTCAAGTAGCACTCTGTGCTTCTCCGTGGTGCAATTTCAATTATAGGAAAGGTAGGGCAGGAGTGTGTGTGTGTGTGTTGAGAAGAGGGATTTGGTGTTATACTGTGTGTTTTTTTTGTTAATGGAGTTTTCAAAGGTACTGTGTTTATTCTCTGTGTATTAAGGTAGTTAGTTTTCTTTGTTAATGGAGATTTCAAAGGTACCGTGTTTATTCTCTGTGTATTAAGGTAGTTAGTTTTCTTTGTTAATGGAGATTTCAAAGGTACTGTGTTTATTCTCTGTGTATTAAGGTAGTTAGTTTTCTGTGTACAGTAAGTAGGAAGTAGATTAGTGAGAGTTAATAGAGTGTGTTAGTGTGTAAGACTAGGTGTATTAGTTAGAAGTAGGTAGATAGAGTGTGTGTGTGCTCTCGCGTAGGCCGCGGCGACCTTATCCTTTAAAAAAAAAAACACTATTTTTTTAAAAAATAAAAATAAAAAATTTTAAAGGTAGGACCGGGATCGGGAATATCTCCCAGACCCAAGCCCAGACCCAAGCCCAAGCTCACGCTCAAGCCTAGGCCTCAGTCGCCTTTCAAAAAAACGAATTTTAGCTTCACACGTAGCTAAAAATCGATTTTTTGAGGACCAACGGAACGTCAGATGCCCGAAAATTGTGTTGAAAAGCACACAACGACCCTTTAAGTGATACGCTCATTTCGAGCTATCACACACTTTAATCAAAAAAATCAAACATTAAAAACATAAAAAACACGAGTGAAAACGGACGCTTAAAAAAGGTAAGCGGTTAACCTTCGAGGTTATCCGCCGACACTTGTAGGGCGCCCAAAGCACATGTATCTACGCTCTGGTCGTGTGCTAGAGTCCAAACAACTAGCTAGTGCTTCGATTTACGGGGGTACTCACTGTCCTTCCACGCTAGGGTCTAGGCCCTCGGCGGGGACCCAAGGTAGTGCAACCCAAGACCCAAATATAGCGGCTAGCGACTCTTCCTATGACTACGATATTATGGAAGAGCATCTTACACAAAGCCCCAGGGGAACAAATGAAACCGTACCTAGTTGGGCCCAACAACATGGAACTAGTGTTTTTAGCCGTTTGATGGAAACTTTTAGAAGAGCTACGCGCTCTGAACCTGCGGCTAGTGAAGTAAATGAAGGGGGTGGGGAAGTAGAATCACCATTCACATCTCCTGTAGATCCCACACTCCGTCAGAGTGTCCACGTGGACATTCTACCTACCTCATTTAATGAGGGCCCTACCAAGCTACCACCTTCCAAAGTCGCCTCTAAGGTAGCAGTGACTAAAAGTCAAAACACGGGAAGCAATATTGCATCCACCTCACGACCCTCTAGTACACCAAGTTTGGACGGGGTATTTCTCAATGAAAATTGAGAATATGACTTACACACGGAGACTTTGACCGACCTATGCATGGGCTACACATACCATGTGGGCTGGTTAGAAGTTGTACAATCCACATCTAGTGCCACTAGTCTAGAGGAACAACAACCCATGATCTACAATGCCATCCATAGGATTATCTAGTCCGAGAGGCAAAATCGAGGAATAAACATACCTTCGACGGGTCCTATGCGATTTTTAGACACGGGCAAAGGGAAACAACCCACTCTATCACAAATGGAGACTCCCCCAGTGAGTCCCATTGATCCTCCATATGTTGTTTCTCCAGGGGTCTCAGTGCAATCTGAGCCCACAAGTGATAGCTTCACCTTTCCAAGTCTAGCTCATCTTTCCCTTGATGACACCACGACTACCATGCCTACCCCAATGATGGGCATGCCGAGACACACGCCATGGACCTCATTTGTTAGTAAAGCACCACTACATGGTAGCTCAATGCCTGCAACAGTACCTACAAGTGTGTACCAATCGTATGCACCTATAGGTCATCACACTCATGTAGTCCCTACCCCTCCCATTGTTTCAACAACCTATGCTCCACGACCACAATACCCAAGTTCTTATTTCCATGGGAGTATACCGGCTAGCATTAGCATGTCACATTCGACGTCTGCTATGCCTAGGGCCACCCATATGAACTATGGACCACCACATGGCACAACATCATACCAAACGTGGAACCCAAGGGCTTCCTATGCGCCAAGCCCGATGCCAATACCTACTCCACATGTAGTCTCTGGAGCACCTCCACCCACGGTGCCTGCTCACTTAGGTGACTTGGCAACATTTTCTCAAGCTATTGGTCGATCTATTGCTGAGAATATGCGTAACACGTTTGATAGAGAGCCTAAAAGTAAGGCGGTACAAATAGCCAAGCTCACACAAAAATTTAGTGGAGACGGGGATGCGAGAAAGCATATCGAAGTGTTTGAACAAATATGCGATTCTCTAGGAGAACACAATGACCTACATAAGAGCAATGCTTTGAGCTTAACCTTAAGTGGAAAGGCTGGGGATTGGTATAGAACCCTAATGGTGGAAGAAAAAACGATTTACCCTACTCTTAGGAGACTATTCTTAAAAGAATACATACGAGAGGGAGTGCTTTGGGGTGTTGCCTCTCAGCTCTAGAAAGCCCAATGAGAGGAAGGAGAGTCGATGAGAGACTTTATAAGTCGCTTGAAGCACTTGAATTCTCGTTGTAATCCAAATGAGCGCTTCAACAATAAACAATTCCTTGATAGATTCATTAGGGGATTACGACATGAGGATATCTACAATGGCCTAGTCATTAGAGGTATCACCACTTGGGAAGCAGTCACCACCAATGCGATCCAATTGGAGGATAATTTAATGATTCAAGGAGAAAGAGTGTCTGTTGAGTCTAAATCTATTAGCTCACAAGCATCGGGGCATCAGCCAATGACCCTAAAGCCTATTGCTACGAAGCCAAAGATATCTGAGATGACTTTCGCAGATCTCACCAAGGCTATTCAAGAGAGTCTTAGAGACAATCGTGCTCCGCAAAACAATCATATGTATCCAAGAAGGGATCAACAATGGTGCTCAGTATGCTATGGACCGCATAGTACCAGTGAATGCCCTACTTTTAGAGTAAAATTCAATGGGAACTGCAATGCCTGTGGGAGGTATGGTCATCAAGCTAAGGATTGCATAGTATTTAAGCGTGTGATGGCCAATAGACCGACCTTAGCATGGACAAACACACCTCGAGTGCCTGCATTGATGCCGGCCCCACCTCTTGAACAAACATCACAACACATGGTCCCTAAGGCCCAAAATGTTGTTCAAACAACACCTTTACCACCTCCACTGCTAGGACCGCAACCACCACATCCGAGAATCACTTCTGTGAATCAAGTGGGTTGTGAGTCATCTATTTCTTGTTTTGAAGGCTGGGAGGAAGATATAGATCCTAATATCGCCTATGGGATGGATGTGCTTGAAGAAAGTCCACAATACTACATGGAGGACTATTGGGGACAAGTCAAACCTGTATATCAAGTAGCTGCTCTTGCGGCAAGAGGCCAAAATATCAACTACACTGTTAAGAGACCACCTCTTCAATGCTATGAGTGTGGAGGTCCACATCGTGTAGCCGAGTGTCCTATTAGGCTACAAAAGAACGCCACACTAATGCAAACCAATCAAGCGAGCACGTCTACAATGCCGATACTCATGTGTAATCGATGTGGCATAGATCATTTGATTGCCCAATGTCCAAATAATCCAAATGCACCGAAGATCACGCCATGAAACTTGATTGAAGTTACAGAGGAGCCATCACCAAGTACACCCGTGGTACCAGTAAACATACTCACACGATCGATGCTCCAAAAACAAAATTATATTCTTGAGGAAAGAGACACGGCATCAATTGCCCAATCTCAGTTAAAGAAGAAAATAGGAAGAAAGAGATCGCAAAAAGCAACGAAGTCAGACCCCAGTTCAAAGACCAACATAGGGACTGGTGATGACCCCGTATATATGAACGACGCTGAAGAAGATTCTGATGCAGGTGAAACCATGGAGACCAAAACGACCACTAACATAGAAACCAACAAGGAAGATCTTCATGAGCCACAATGGCCAGGATCCAAAAAGAAGATAGGAACTTACCCAAACCCTACAGAGGAGATTGAGCGAGTCAAGCAATGAAGGAGTTTGATAGAAGATACCCAAAGGGATCTAGAATCAGCACCTAGGAAGATCCAGATTACAGACACCGTGTTCCCTACGCAACAACAACCTCACCAAGTCCATAGACCCTTGGACATACCTAGTGTCATCCAAGAAGAAAGTGACTTAAAGTCATGGGAAAGTGGGCGTACTCACTTCTTGATGGAAAGAATGTTTACAGAGGGACTACCTGATCCTATCGAAGAAATGGAGATCCCATCTTCCCCACGTCAAGGGACTCAAGGGAAAAAGGTGTTGTAAACATTGCCAAATTGATGGATTTCATGTCTTCAGAAGTTAGAACCACCATCATGTGCAAACTATATAAAGACCCTGAGCTAGTCTCAGCTCTTCGAGCCTTCCTCAATGGAGAACTGAAGTTTGGGCTACCACAATTTGCACAGATGGATGGAGCTGGGGATATGCCAATAGAGGAGGAACACTTAGATCCACAACCCAACCTAGATGAGAACCTTGTTATAGAAATACCTATTAACAAGTTGGGACAATACTTTGAGGGTGATGAATCCAATGCGACCATACCAATCACTACTAAGGGATTAACTGTGAAGGGAATCCTTGATGGTGGCGCTGGGGTTAGCATTGTGACTAAAAATTGATGGGAAACTATGGGAAGACCTCACCTTGTGACCACAACCATAGTAGTGAAGATGGCCAATGGGTCTATTGTTAAACCTATTGGGATGCTAGAAGATCTCAAGATCAAGGTCTTTGGACATAAAATAAGGATTACCTTTATTGTTATGGATTTCTCCAAACACACTATGGCATCGGAGATGATCTTAGGACGTCCTTTCATGAGGGAAGCAAAAATGGTGTATGACTGGTCAAAAAACCATGTCTACCTGCAGTTCCAAGATTCTGTCATTCGAGTGGATCTTGTGACGGGTTGAGCACATCCTCTAGGAAATAGGTTTATAATTGATCATAGATCTGACACCACAGTTCACTCGGCTCCATTGCAGTATTGTTACACGTGTAAAGCGAACATTGATGTTGGGTGAGATTCTCCTTATATGGATGTTTTACTTGGGATGACTGAGTCGGACAATGTGGATTGGGTCCACCTAGCAGCAACCATAGACACTTGGGGAAATAGGGGGACGACCTGGGTAACACCAGAGGGGGATGAAATACCACCACTGGTACCCTTAAATATGCTATAAGCAATGCATTTAGCTTCTGACAAGACTCATCCTGATATAATGAAGAAAACTTACAAGTGGGTCCCTAAAGCTTCTTTAGCGACCATAGCTAGTGCTAAAAAAAAAAAATCCTTGTAAGAAACGTATCACTCGCTCCAAGAAAAGTAAGAAAATGTTGCGATGGATTCCTAAACAACTATTGGCAGCCCAAGGCTACTATCAAGGAAATGATCAAATCTGGGTGCCAAAACATAGATTGTGTTCTTACCTATCACCTGACCCATGCGAGCCCAATCATGTAGCTCCAAAACGAATCAACGATCGTGGAAAAAAAAAATCACAGAATGCTACACACCCGTTCTAGAGCTAATTTGGGTACCGAAGAAAGAACAATTTGTTCCACCTAGCTCAGGAAGGGGGGAGTCCCATGAAGCTTCTAGCTCCTCATGTAATGAACCCATAGAGGTAAAAGATTCTCCACAGCCTCCACCTACAATAGTGGACCTCTATAAAGCTACAAAGGAATCCACACTTCCCAATGTTCAAGAATCACCTGATGAACCACTTCAAGTCCGATCCTGGGAGAGTATCTTACCACCCTTGCAACTCGATGAGGCACTTAAGGTGATAGAAAACTACTGGCAAAAATCCTCACCTATTACCAACTGGAACAATTGGTTTCAAAGGGTGACAAGCGCATTTCAAACGGTATGATCTACCCAAGGAAGGTGGGAGTGTTTGCTGACATTCATCATTCACTTGCTTCCCTCTCAACCTTGTTTCCCTGACCTCTCAATCACCAACCTAGGGAATGTACATATAAAGCCTTATACTCACAAAAAAACAAAAAGAATAAAGAGCAAGAGCAATTAGCAAACGAGTATGCACAATAAAAGTCAAAACATTGACTCAGACCTACACATTCACATCCGGTACACTGAAACAGAAACCTATGTCATCAAACACCTTTGATCCTCATCACTCGAGTGGTGGAGGGTAGGTAGAATTAGTACGATAGGAGTGTTTCTGTTTTAGAGTTGAGTGATTAGCAAAGTTTCTTTTTCCCACTGATGTGCCTCCTAGAGGTATTCTTTGTGTTTCCTAGTGTGTACATGAACGTGTTGCTGTTGTTAGGATTTGGACATTCATGGGATCTTTCTCTCATTCACACTTCAAATCAAGCGCGACCATCGACACAAACATGTGTTTCTTATCCATTAGCATTGCCCCTTATCTTTTTGCATCTATGATTGTTTGCTTTGATTGTGATTGGTAGCATAATATCCCAACACATTTGCTTAGTATCAAACATTGAATTCAATGTAATTTTTTGTCATAATCACTTGACTAAGTTTAAAAATCAAGCAGTCCGACTAAGCTAGTTTGACCAAGTTAGGTGTTAGAGATCTTCTCTTAATACCATGGGGAATGCCTTCCTAATAATCAATGGTTACTTAGGTTCTTAATCCGATTTAGGCAGCATTGTGTGAAATGTACTAGGGCTTTCTAGTGGGCTTGACCCTATTGACCTTTAGCTTAAGTATTATAAAGGGAGTTTACTAATGTGATGAGCCTGGGGAGGGTAACAGTGTTATATGACCCCCCAAAGTTACAAAATTAAAATGTTGAAAATGAACAAACAAAAAATCAAAGTGCCATAATGTAAAATCTTAAGTTGGAACAGAAATCTCAGCTTGATTGGGTACTTCACTCACATGTATCGCCTATGGTACTAGAGCCCTAGAGGTTCCCAGTGTGGGCGCTTTTCCTTGAAAAGCAAAAAACCCAAGGCATACAAAATAAGCACACACATCAAAATTGAGTCACTGTGAAAAGACTTTGGGGGGTCAAAGAAAAGGTAATCAGTCAGGCGATGATTTCATGAGAAATTCCTTTTATCGTAGCTTAACTACAAGGTCTTCTAGGTATAGCCTCTAGTCAGCCCTCGAACATGAAATACTTGGCTCTCGCGATTAAACAACTTAATTGACCAGAGAAAATTAAGAAGCTTTTTAATCGCTTATGAGAATGCAATTACTCTGCCAATGTTTTTTGATTTTGCAGTGACTGAAGAAGGCTAAGGACATTCATCTCAAATGCTCTTCCACCTCAACGAACGAGCTTCAACTCAATAGCTTCCGAGGACGGAATCTACATCAGGAAGGGGGGCATGTTAACCCTCAACGGCTCACGGACACCCTATCACCTACGACGGACGTTCTAACCTACGACGGACATTGTATTATTTATTTGGTAGAGTCAGGTACCGAGCTTGTCGGTCCAATAGGGTAAGAGTGATCGTCGATGAGAGGCGCACTCTAACTGGAACATTCAAGGGATTAGTTGGCTAAGCATGGGCGCCCAAGTGTGAATGGGGCGAGCTCATATAAAAGTCAACTAAACCTTAAATTCACTCATTCTCTCATTTGTGCAATAGGAAAGTGCTCTTGCTCCATCTCCATCTCCATCTCCATCTTCTTCTTCTTCACCTCCTTGTGTGTGTGTGTGTATGTGTGTGTGTGTGTGTGTGTGTGTGTGTGTGTGTGTGTGTGTGTGTGTGTGTGAGAGAGAGAGAGAGAGAGAGAGAGAGAGAGAGAGAGAGAGAGAGAGAGAGAGAGAGAGAGAGAGAGTGGGTGATCGAGCATTACGAAGGCACGACGGCGGTGAAGCGGTTGAGCGCGGCGTAGCGGCGTCTCCTTCTTCTTCGTGGCGAGGAATCCTCCACGAAGCAAGCGTAGAGCGGTGAGTGACACACCATCGCCTTCTTTGAGCTTACTAGTTTAGGCTTGTTGTGTGCTTGGAGCCATTTGTGGCTCCCACACGGTGTATCGGCAAGTTCCTTGCATTGACACGTGCGACATACGCGCACATGTCTCTATTCTAACTCTTGTTCCCGTTTATTCTCCCACATTAAATGATCAGTTTAATATGAGAAAATCGTTTGGTAAAGTTAGATATTAGATTTTATGATATTATCTCTCTCTTGAAATCATAGTCGTCCTCAACTATGAGATAAAAGAGATAAAGCCATAGTCATTAGTCAATTTGTCTTAGCAGGTAGAAGATCCGTTTTTATGCTACGACATCATTCCAAGATGGATGACTAATCCATTTGGTGCTTGGGAGACATAGCTGCCGCAATCATGTCTGCTCTTTAGTCCATTTCATCCTCCCAAGTAGAATGACAAATTCTACATGGTGTTTGAGAGACGTCGTCATCACAAACATGATTCTTACTATGCATACTACTTAAATTTGTGCACAATAAAAAGAGAACTAGTCTTATAAGACAAAAACATTTTTTATTTAAAATGCATTTTCATATGCTTACTCTAGTGCAGCATTGTAAGCATTTACAAGATTCATATTATCCTTAAGCTAGGTTCCTTGCATCCATTTAGCATCTTTAAAAGGATAATTATTTAAACTTAATAAGATATCGTCAGATAATCTTACCATTTCTTAATACCTTGTCTTCATGTCATAGGATGGACTTAGATTGAAGTACTTCTTCTTGATCTTCGATTTTTGGAGGGTCTGCAAAACTATTTCTTCTTTTGGTGGCGCTCCTTTGTAAGCTTACGTAGGATCTCATGGAAAACATTCTGCAGCATGAGCCAATGGTTGGGCAACTTTAATTGATAAGCCATCTCATTGATTGGCTTAAGAATTTGAAAAGGACCATAGTATCTTTTTGCTAGTTTAACATAATACTCTTGGTGGCCCGAAGGATTCTTGACCATAGTATGCCTTCGATGACCCTTGAGAAACTTTAGTAAGACCCAATCATTTTTCTTAAAGGCTAAGGCTCTTCTATGCTTATAAGCAGTAGCCCTTTTTGCCTTTTCTTTGAGATGGATATAACCTCTTTAATCTTTGGAAAAGATTCTTGTGAGTCTCGGCTATATTATCAGCAGCAGTGAAGATCTTCCCATGTACTTTAAGTAGTAAAGGACTTTTGGATCTTCCCTCTTTAACCTCGAAAGGTGCTTTCCCCATAGAAGTATGTACAATGTCATTGTACGCATACTCCATAAGAGGTAGGTACTTCTCTCATTGAGAACATTGATTCACTTCCATGACATAGGCTTTTAGTAGATCAAGAATCGTTAGATTAGTTATTTCACTTTGGTCATCCATTTGTGGATGATAGACCGAAAGAGAAATTTAATCTACTTCCTAGATCTCAAAGAGACCCTTCTAGAAATTACTGGTCATTCTAGGATCTTTGTGCGACACTATGGATGTTGGAAAGCCATGATACTTGAAAAATTGAGATCTAAAGAGGGTTGTCATTTGATGTGCCTTAATAGTATTTTTGACAGGCATAGAGTGTGTTTTCTTGCTAAGCCTGTCGACGACTGAAACAATCCAAGTTGCTTCCCTCGATAAAATTTCAACTTTTGGTATACCACGCATTTTGAAACATACTCTTGTATGTTTACTTTTCATGGTAGACCAACATAAATACATTTCTACTCCTTGAAGAGTAAATTATGGATTCCCTTTTTGCTCCGCATAAGGAGAATTATGGGATTCATACATTACTTTCTTATTGTATGCATGAGTAACACATAGCCTATTGCCGTTTGGAAGATAACCATCCTTCAAGTTGAATGGTTTTTTTTCTTCCCTAATGCAAAGGCTGTAATAACATACTTAAAGTCTCGATCAGTAGCACACTCATCTATCATAAAAGATAGAGCATTGTGAGTTGCTATAGACACCACATTTACCCTTGGTCATTGTGAAAGTGCATCGACCGCTTGATTGTGCTTGCCAACAATGTGAGAAATATGAAATTTAAATTGCAAAAGAAAATTTGTCCACCTCATTTGTTTGTCGGAGAGCTTGGTTTGCGTCATGAAGTTCTCGAGGCTTTGTGATCCATTCGTAGGATGAATGGAGTCCTCAAGAGATAGTGTTTCCACGTGTTTAGGGCATATAGAATAGCTAGTAGCTCTTTTTCGTATTTGCCCAATACTCACTTATTAAAGTTGAGTCTTATACTCTCATATGCTATGGCATGCCCTTCTTGAAGCAAAATAGCTCCAAGGCAATTACCACAAGCATCACATTGGACCTCAAATGTCTTTGAGAGATCTAGTAGTGTGAGCACACGTTGAGAGATAAGATTCTCCTTCAACTTCTTCAAAAGCTTCTTGCACTTTTGCAGTTCATGAATAATTAACGTGATTTTTTGTTTAGTCATGTAATGGGCTTGCTATTAGCGATAAATTTTTTTAATGAAGCATCTATAGTATGCACGCATACCTATGAAGCTTCGTACCTCCTGTAGCTTCCTTGGATTAGGCCATCCTTTTATTATCTCTAACTTTGTTGGATCCATACGGGTGTCATCTTTAGAGATAATGTGACCTAAATATTGAATCTCTTGTAGGAAAAATTCACTTTTCTTTAGATTAATGAAAAGTTTATTCTCTCTCACAACTTGAAAGATTACCTGGAGATATTGCTTGTACTCCTCGAGAGAATTTGAATGGCCTGAATATTTTTGTCCATCATGAGTTTGAATGTGTCTGGAGCATTTGTCAGGCCAAAACTTGTAACTTATCAAATATATCTTCTAACCGCGGCGGCGGGAGATCTATTTTTGATAGTGATCTTATTTAGTGATCCATGTGATATGTGTCGTCTTTCTTTTGCACTAAAAGTGATGGTGAACAAAATGGAGAGGAGCTAGACCTCACCATCCCTTTTTCTACCAATTCATACACTTGCCTCATGATCTCCTCTTGTTGAGCTAGACCTCACCATCCCTTTTTCCACCAATCCATACACTTGCCTCATGATCTCCTCTTGTTGAGCTAGACCTCACCATCCCTTTTTCCACCAATTCATGCACTTGCCTCATGTGATAAGGAGGCTTGTTAGGCAGTGAGCTTCCTGGTAGGATCTCAATTGCATTGTCATCATTCCTCATTTTAGAGGTAGGTCACTAGGGATGTCATCAATGAAAACATCTTGGGATCCATTTAGGAAATTAGACAACTCTAATTCCTCTTGATTCCCTTTATTGCAAGGATATGGTGTTCCCCGACTCATTAACATCTATGTATATGCTCTTTTCCTTGTAGGTGAAGTAGATTCTCCTTTCAAGGAACTTCATGTTGGAAACTATGCGGTTAAACCATGGTGCCCCAACGATAACATTCTCATGTTTAAGAGGGGAGATGAAGAAATCCTTTTTGTCCACTTAGCTTTGGACATGAAGCCTTAATTTTCCAATTAAGAAAGTAGCTAAGACGTCTTGTCCCTTGATAGCTCCATTGGATTTCAATGCATCTCCCATCTTGACTTGTATGCCTAGCTTAGTGGTCAACTCCGTGGATATGAAGTTGTGAGTTGAACAAGGGTCAAACAAAATAAAGGCATCATGCTCTTCCATCTTTCCCCAAGCATAGGAAAGGAGAAATACTTGGCAATGAGCATCCTCTTTTGGAGCTTCAAACATAGAGGCTCTAGGAGTCTCATTGCGGGAAATTCTCTTGGGACAAGGATGATAACCATGGCCTTGCTCCCCACACTTGAAACATTTATAGTCCTTACGAAAAGCTTCTAGCTCTTTAGGAGAGAGCTTATATTTACCTTTGTAAATTCCCTTCTCCTTGGATCGATTGTTGTTGTTGTTGTTGTTGGAATAGCCTTGGTAAGAATTTTGGGCATTGGTTTTCCCCTTAGCATCACTTTTCTCTTTATTTTCCATGGGCTTGACATTTAGTCTAGCCCCTTGTTGGAAATTGATGCGCGAAGCAACCATGGTGTGGTGGATTACTTTGCTGATAGAACCAGGCCGTTGAGAGTTGACATACTCGGCCATCTCTTTGGGTAATCCCGCACAGAGATTTTTCTCGGCAAAGTCTATCTTTTGAAAGATAGTAGCCTTGAGATGTAAATCCCAAAACTTGTCCACATATTTGTGGATAGACTCATGAGAGAGAAGCTTTGAACTTCACCATTTGGTAAGCACCTTGTCCTTTGCATTAATGCAAGGAATTGCTTCATGATGGAACTCGTAGAGTTTTCCATGTCTTTGGGGCTTTACCGTTGCCATGAAGGCTAGCCCACCATTGACGAGCCGATTTTTGGAAGTGCATAGCTACATGGATTAGCTTGGAGGATCCATGAAGCCCTCGTTTCCAAAGGCCGCATCAAATTGTTGGATGAAGGACAATACTTTGTTAGTAGCACCAAAGGTGCCATCATAGGTGAGAAAAGAGATACTCTTTCCTCTCTCTTTGAACTTCTTGAGCTTTTGTGACCTTCGCCATGCAGGATAAGATTTGCGATGTCCTCCCCTCTTGCATTCTCTAGGAGAATAACTATTGCTTCCGTCGGAAGAGGAGGAAGGTGAAGAAGAAGGAGAAGAGGGTGACCTCTTTCTTGTCCTTTTTCCTCTCTTTCCTTTTTGAAGTGATGAGGAGAAGGACTATGGGTTAATCGTGTTCTCTTGGGAGGAGTTGGTGATCGTTTAGACCGCCGTCTTCGTGGAGCCACATCTTCAGAGGAACTTAGGGATTCATTACTTTCTTGATCTTTGGATTTCACCTCTCGTATGAGAGAGAGTCTTCTTTTAGGGGTCTCTTCAAGAGGCCTCCTAAGCTCTCTCTCCTCTTGGAGAGGAAAGGAAATACCATAAGCACGAAGTTGCTGAGTAACTTCTGCTTGCAAAGGGGGGTTGCCCATAGCTTGTTGTAATCTAGTAACAAGATAATCAACAAACATGGGGGCATCATCATTAGCACCTTCATGTGCAAAATCAAAGTTATCAATGTTCATTCTACTCTCTTGGTTATTGTCATCCATGTTAATTAAACTTATGTGTTTACTTAGTGTATGCTTTGGCAAATCAAAACCTTAGTTACTACTGCTCTTAGCCTTTGAAAATAGGCACTTAAGTATCTACACCCATGGCTCGAATTGGTTAATTATAGAGACTAGTGGAGTGGGTCTAACATAGCAGAGTTGCCGAGGGATAGCTCCTTTCAGACTTCTTATGGATCAATAATGGTAAAGTCGTAGGCAAGTCTAAAAAGACTCCATTATTAAGACCAAAGCTCTCAAGGTGTGCACCATATCCCTCATAGTGAGCTCAACAAAACCGATAATAGATCCCAGTCCCACTTACCCTAATACAATTAACAAAATCAACCATTATTAGGCTACTTAAGGACCTCTCTTCTTAAGCAAGAAAAGAGAAATCAAATGCCTTGATACCAATGTAATGGAAATGACCTATGAATTTTGAGAGTAGCGGAATTAGAAAATTAGGTGAAGCACTTTTGTGAGATTACTTTGTGAGCATAGCGGGTGAACTTAATTGATGGCAGTAACATAAACATGGTACTTAGCTAACTTGGCATGAACAATACTTTTGCAAGAGAGAGAATTTAGAGAACTTGACAATAGTTGAGGACCGGATTCATACGCAACCAGTCCCCCCTATAATAGGCATTTGTATTATAGTTTCTCCAATCAAGAGAGACATGGTACAATACAATCTTTGTGTTCCTTGTGACCTAGGTGATGCAATGAAGATGGAAAGCTTCATGCATCACAAACATAACATAAAATTTGTAGAAAGCATTAACTATCCCAAGCCTCAGTCCCAAGGCCTCAAACACCTTCGAAGGTGGAGAGAGCTAGTGGGGAATGAGGGTAGGGCAGAGGAAGAAGAAACATTCCATAGGAGAAAGAAATAGTTCCTCACTTATCATCACTCTTCTTGCTAGCATACATAATAGCATAGTAATGTAGATGGCAAGCTTAGGCATTGAAGCATGGCTCTTGGTTGGATTTGCATTCCATAGCCAAAAGTGTTGGTGTAGGCTCTCACTTCTCACAATCTTGGAGAAGGAGGTGGAGTTCCTCTACTTTCACCAAGTGAGAATGAATCCACAAAATGAGTGTGTGTGTGGTGTATATCCCCCCAACACCCCCTTGCTTGCTTGGGGCGAGTTGTATCTTTTTCACATGTTTCAAGCTCATTGGACCCATCTCCCCCCTAGCTAATCACATGTAGCATGCATTCAAGTACACGGGTAGTCTTTGGACAAGTGTCCTCCTTATCCCTTAGAGAGAGAGAGCTTGACAATATCTAGATATTTGTTGGATGGAACTAGAAGCTCATTGGACCCCTCTTTAGCCCAACCAATAGTATTCAAGCACACCATGTGGTTAAGCATAGGGAGCGTCTGACATGTGTCCCATGTGCCCTTTGGGTGAGTGGAAGGTTAAGTCAAAGATTCCTCTAACTTTCGGACTTTCATGCATAGGAAGCTTTTCAAGCACCTTCCTCATTAAGTTTGTAGGGTCTCTTTTTGACTCAAGCACCTTACTCCCCTTTCATGAGAAGCTTCTCAAGCACCTTCCTCATTAAGTTTGTAGGGTCTCTTTTTGACTAAAGCACCTTACCCCCCATGCATGGGAAGCTTCTCAAGCACCTTCCTCATTAAGTATGACAAGTACCTCAAGTACCTTAGTCATCAAGCATGACAAGCACCTTAGTCATCAAGCACACACCTTAGTCATCAAGCACAATAAGCACCTCGAGCACCTTAGTCATCAAGCACGACAAGCACTTCAAGCTTAGGTCGGGTTCCCACCTCAAGCTCAGCCCTAGCTTGCCTAAGGTCAAAGGACTTTTAACAGTATCCATTGGAGGTCTTTAATGAAGCTAACCCTAAGGTCTTTTAAGCTCCATTAGATGCACATTGATCTTTGATATACTACCTCCTTTTGGCACCAAAGCATATGCCAAATAGCCAAAAACACGCATGTGTTTGTGGCACCAAAGCATATGCCAAATAGCCAAATACACGCATGTGCTCAATAGAAAACTTTCTATCATGGATGTGTTTGTGGCACCAAAGCATATGTGTTTGTGGCGCTGTGTTTGTGGCACCAAAGCATATGCCAAATAGCCAAAAACAAGCATGTGCTCAATAGAAGACTTTCTATCATGGCATGCTTCATATGGAGTAATAGACTGCAAAGCTTTCGTAGGACACCTGTTAAGTACATAAGTGGCACACATGATGGCCTCAAACCAAAAAGAATGCGGCAAAGCTTGAATTTTGACCATACATCATGCCATTTTTGTAAGTGACCTGTTTTTCCTCTTAGCTACACCATTTTGCTGAGGCGTACAAGGCACTGCACATTGGTGTTTTATCCCACGACTAGCCAGAAATGCATTAAATTCATGAGACATATACTCCCCCCCTAGATTGGAACGGAGGGCTCCCATAGTACATTTTGATACATTTTCAGCCATAGCCAGAAATTGTTTGAAGCACATAAAAACTTCAAACTTTGCTTTAAGCTTAAATACCTATGCATGCCTGGAGTAATCATCAATGAAAGTCACGAAGTACAGGTAATTGCACAAGGACGGAGTTTGCATGGGCCCACAAACATCACTATGCAGAAGTTGCAACTTGCATGTGGCCCTAACTGAACCATCCTTTGGAAACTTAGAATGCTACATTTTATCCAAAATACAGCCTTCACAAACATGTTTGACAGGTGCTTCAAGAGACGGCAAAGAAGCAACCATATCAGATTTCTGCAAACGCAGCAAACTGGCAAAATTCAGATGCCCAAAACGTGCATGCCACAATTTTGCATCTGAAATAGCCCTTTAATTTGCAACTGCATTTGCAAAATTTTATCCACACTTTTCATACAAAGTGAGATTATACAGCCCACGACACAAAAGGCTAGATGCAACAATTTCATTACCAAAACTCAGATCATGAACTGTACATCTGTCATCCACAAATTTGACTACAAATCCAAGTCTAGCAAGTGCGGATACAAACAAGAAATTCTTCTTGATCCCAGGTACATAAAGTGCATCAACAAGTGTAAAAGAACTACCATTTACAGCAGTAAGCACAATATTTCCAACCCCCTGAACCGGATAACAAGCATTGTTGGCACGTGACTGAACTCCCATGAGGGACAAACTCGAGAGAGCTGAACAATTCATGATGTGAGGTAATGTGCTTTGTAGCACTACTGTCGACATACCACACATGTGAATCTACAACAACTGACAAGCATGCATCATGGACAGTAGGATTGTAAGTGCACTCTGCATTAAAAGCCCATTCTGTATCAACATCAGCATCACAGTCTCCTTTCACAGAAGACTCAACAATGGCTGCATTTGTAGTGGAACCAGCATTTGCAGTGGAACCAGCCTCTTTCTTCTTAGCCTCTTTGGCCTTCAACTTTGGACATTGCTTAATCAAGAGATCTTTAGCTTTACAATAATGGCAATGCATCTTCTTTTTGCCCTTATCACCAGAATTTCCAGACGAATTGCTGCCAGCAGAAGCATTAGGAACATAAGTTTTGCCACTCGCAGCAGAACCATAAGAAGTGGCTGCATTGATGTTACCACCCTTTCTTTGAGAAGCAATAAAAGCCTATTCAACTGCACGCTGCCTAGTCTTGTTTTTTCTGGAAAGTGACTCTTGCAACAGCAATGTGCATAATGCATCAAACTTGACAACTTAAGGATTTCCCTGGGTCATAATTCTCCAAGTACTAGCAAAAGTTTGGTAAAAATCTGGTAAGGCATCAAGAATAGTCTGCACAAGGAAACTGTCTAAAATGACTTCACCTGTAGAAATAAGTTGCTCATTGATATCCTTGACACCAGCAAGGAAAGTGACTTCCTCATGCATAATCTCGATTCCAGCTCTTTACGCAGTTAAGCAATTTTACCCTCATTGCGGCTAGCATAAAGACTTGCTGGAGTATCCCAAGCCTGTTTTGCATATTTTACTGAACGAATGTGAGGAAAAATGGCCATTCATGTCATAATAATCAATATCTAATTCTCCTAAATGATTTTCTCATGTTGAACTAGTCATTTAATATGGGGAAGTGCCAGGGGAGAAAAATCTAGAATATCGGTTAAGCTAGCAGACCGGCCATAGTAGGGATCCAAAGGAGGGAAAATAGGGATCCAAAGGGGGGGGACATCTGCAGAAGAACCATGTGCAACAATGGGCTAAAAAGACCCTAAGGTTCAGCCCATTAAGACTTCCAAAATGCTAAGGTTCCAAAATTCAAAGGTTGTGTCCAAAGGTCAACCTTAAGGGAATTGGATGCTTTGTGTGTGACCAAAAAAGTCTTTGAATATCCCTACATAGGAGGGGGCGAGCCTAGCAAGTAGGGGATGAGAGAGAAGGCCACACACACACACACACAAGCTCCCTTTACACAAAGGGAATGAGGGACACATGTAAGCTCCCTAGGCCAGATGCCCACAAGGTGTACCCAATTCCTATTGGATGACCCTTGAAGTGGACCAATGAGAATTAGGCTAGAGTAAATTTAGCCTAATTAATTTTAAAACACTTAATAAAAAGAACCAATGAAAATTAAGTCTCCTGGATGATTATTGGACAACCCGTGAAGGGGTCTAATTCCTATTGGTCAGAATGGGGAAAGGTCCAATGGGGATTTAATTCATTTAAATCAATTAAGTTTAATTGATTAAGCTCTCACAAAAGGGGAAAGGGGGACACATGTCAGAAGGCTATCACTTATGCTGCTTAATAGCCATTGGATTGACTTGGGGAGGTCCAATGGGGAGCCTGCAAGAGCAAATAGCAAGAGGGCTCGCCCAAGAGAGAGAGGGGGCTGATTTTTGCAAGGCATTATCACACAAACACTCACACAATCTCATGGTGAAGAAAGAGAAGACTATCTCTTCCCAAGCTTTAATGGAGAGTTCATCACCTACTCCAAGCTTGTGAGATAGAAGCCTACATCGACACACTCTTGGCTTGTGGATGCAAATCCAACCAAGAGCCAAGCTTCAATGCATGCTCATTTCCTCTATCAAGCTAATTACTAAGCTAAAGATATGCTAATATGAGTGATTATGTGAGGAGATGTACATCTTTCTCGTAAGATACTCCTTCTTCCTCTCAATCTACTCTCATACCCTGCTAGCTCTCACCATCTTCGAAGGTGTGTGAGGTCTTGGGTATGAGAACGGGGATAATTAAAGTTGTGTTTACTAAGTGTTTTGCTTAGTGCATGAAGCTTTCATCTTCATTCCACTAGCTAGTCTTGAAGGAGCACAAAGAATTGTATTGTACAATGTCTCTCTTGATGGGAGAAACCATAATACAAAGCCTTTTGGAGGGGGGACCGGCTCCATGCAAATCCGGTCCTCAACTGTTGTCAATAGCTTAATTTCTCTCTCTTTTGAAAGTATTGTTGATGCTATCTAACTAGGTGTTATGCTTTTTGTTGCTCTCTCCACCCAAGCACTCTTGTAATTCTCATTAGGATTCTATTCTAATGAAATGCCCACTAAGTTCATGCTAATTTCCACTACACACAAGTTTTTAGGCCATTAAATGTTACATTGGTATCAGAGAACAAGGTTTCTCTTTTCTTGCTCAAGAAGGGAGGTCCTCAAGCTAGCTATAAATGGTTGGTATTATTAATTGCCTGTGAGTAAGTAGAATAGGGATTTTTTAGCCTTGCAGTGCGCCTGCCTTTGTGCAGTTAACGGGGCATCACCGTCGAGAGCTATGGTCTTAATAGTGGAGTCCTACGGGGCTTGACCACTATTGAGCTATTAGAATCTTGACAGGAGCCGGTGCTGTTTTGGTGTCGAAAGACCCTCTCTTCTATTCCTTGCAATTAATGGTATTCGAGCCGCGGGTACAGTAGCTTGAGTGATTTTTCTAAAGGGGTAAAGAGGAGTAGCAACTAGGGCTTGAAGTGCCAAAGTACACCCAAAAAGTTTACACCTAAAAGTTGTTAGAATGGCTGACAATAGTAAAGAGAGTGAAATTAATGTTGATAACTTTGATTTTGCTCATGAGCAAGCTACTAATGATGCTTCAATGCTTGTTAACTATCTTGTTTCTAGGCTTCAACAAGCCATGGGCAATCCATCTCTCCAAAGTGAAGTGCAACAGCAGCTCCGTGCTCACGGGATTCTCCAAGCTCATCACCATGACGAGAGAACACCTAGGAAGCCTCCTTGTGAGACTCCCAAAAGAGGTCTCTCTCCGATTCGGGAAGAGGAAGAGAATCCATACGAAGGGCTCAAGAATTTACTTCTTGATGATGCATCTCCTTCCCAAAGGAGAACTTAAGAGCCTCCACCGAAGGAACGAGAAAGAAGTGAGTCTCCCGCCACCTCGGCGGAGATGGCTCCACGAAGACGGCGCGCTAAACGCTCTCCATCACCACCAAAGCGGAGAAGACCATCACACTCTTCTCCACGCCATAATTCAAAGAGGGATGATAAAAAGCAAGAGAAGATAAAGGCGAGAAAGAGGACACCCTCTTCTCCATCTTCTTCATCCTCTTCCTCTTATGAAAGTGATGGTAAAGACAACGAAGATAAAGACAAGAAAAAGGAGAGAAAGAGGTCACCCTCTTCTTCACCTTCTTCAAAAACTTCACCTTATGAAGAAAGTGATGGTGCAACCTTTGAACCATCAAAAAGAAGAGGCCATAGGAAATCCTATGCCGCATGGAAGAGGTCATCCAAGCTGAAGAAGTTCAAAGAGGGAGGGAAGATCATCTCTTTCCTTACCTATGATGGCACCTTTGGTGCTACGGACAAAGTCTTGGCCTTTATCCTGCAATTTGATGCGGCGTTTGGAGATGAGGGCTTCACGGAGTCCTCTAAGCTATGCCATGTAGCTATGCACTTTCAAAAGTCCGCCAGGCAATGGTGGTCTAGCCTACGAGCCAACGGTGAAGCTCCACGAACATGGAAAGCTTTAAGAGCTTCCATTATGAAGCAATTTTTGGCCACGTATGCCAAAGACAAAGTACTCACCGAATGGCGAAGCTTAAAGCTCTCTCCCAATGAATCCATCCACAAATATGTAGACAAGTTTTGGGACCTACAACTCAAAGCCACTCTCTTTATAAAGTTGGATTTTGGAGAGCAAAAGCAACAATTTTGTGCACGCTTAACCGAAGAAATGGTGGAGTATGTCAACTCCCAAAGGCCACGTACCATATCGGCGGTAATACACCATACTATGGTGGCCTCACGAATCAATTTTCAAACGGGGGCTAAAAGAAATAATAAGCCCCCAGAAAACAAGGGTTCCAATGAGCCTAAGGGGAAGGACAATGTCCAAAAGTCTCCTAAGGGCAACTCCAACAAAGCTAAAGAGAAGGGAGTTTACAAAGGTAAGAACAAACTCTCTCCTGAAGAGCTTGAGCGTTATTGCAAGGATACCGATGTTTCAAGTGTGGTGAACAAGGGCATGCGTACCACGCTTGTCCCCAAAAGAACAACCGCCAAGATCCTCCTAGAGCTTCCTTGGTTGAAATCCAAGAGGAGGAGACTCACCAAACTCATCACAAAGGATCTCCTCTATGCCATGCTTGGGGAAAGGTAAGAGAGAACATGATGCTTTTATTCTCTTTGACCCTGGTTCTACTCACAATTTTATATCTATAGAGTTGGCCACCAAGCTAGGAATACAATCCTACGAGATTTGAGATGTCCTACCCGCAGACAGTGCCTTCAAGGGGCAAGAAGCTTCAGTCACTCCCTTAATCCGGAAATTGAGGCTTCATGTCCAAGGCTATGTGGACAAAGATGACTTCTTTATCTCTCCTCTCAAGCATGAGGATGTAATCCTAGGGGCACCATGGTTTGACCGCCTGGCTGCCGATGTTAAATTTCCTGAAAGGAGAATCTCCTTTAAGTTCAGGGAAAAAGACATGTATATAGATGCTAAGGAAATGGGTAACACTATCCCCATTGTACATACACCAGCTTTCAACAAGTCAATAAAGAGCTCTATTTCCGTGTACATGATTTTTGTTAAAAATTCTCAAAATGAACCTAATGCTTTAACAAAAGAAAATAAAAGCAACCAAAAGGAATTAGAGTTATCCAATTTTCTCAAGGGGTTTCAAGATGTTTTTATTGACGACATCCCTTGTGAGCTACCTCCTAAACGAGGTAATGATGACCATGCAATTGAACTTCTTCCAGGAAGTTCACCGCCTAACAAACCTCCTTATAGAGTTTCTCAAGCTCAACAAGAGGAGATTATGCGGCAAGTGCATGAGTTAGTTGAGAAGGGCATGGTTAGGCCTAGCTCATCTCCATTTTGCTCACCTGTGCTATTAGTGCAAAAGAAAGACGGCCCATATCGTATGTGTGTCGACTATAGAGCACTAAATAGGATCACTATCAAAAATAGGTTTCCCGTTCCACGGGTAGAAGACCTATTTGATAAGCTACAAGGATCGACCTACTTCAGCAGGATTGACCTAAAAAGTGGCTATCATCAAATAAGGATAGTTGATCAAGATATTGTAAAGACCGCATTTCGCACCACATTTGGTCTTTATGAATACATTGTCATGCCTTTTGGCTTGACCAATGCACCGCCACATTCAACCGCTTGATGGAGAAGGTGTTCAGGCCTCATCGAACCTTCACTGGAGTGTTCTTTGATGATATTATCATCTACTCTAATTCATTAGATGAACACAAGCAACACCTCCAGGTAATATTTCAAGTTTTGAGAGAGAATAAACTTTATGTTAATCAAAAGAAAAGTGAATTTTTCTTGCAAGAGATTCAGTATTTAGGTCATATTATCTCTCAAGATGGCATCCAAATGGATCCATCAAAGTTAGAGGTAATAAAAGGATGGCCTAAACCAATGAATCTTCATGAACTAAGAAGCTTTATAGGTATGTGTGCATACTATAGACGCTTCATAGAAAATTTCTCACAAATTGCGGGACCATTACATGACCTAACAAAGAAAAGCGTTAGGTATACATGGTCTGCTAAGGAGAACAATGCTTTCGAAAAGCTTAAAGAAAAGCTTATCTCTCAACCTGTGCTTACACTACAGGATCTCTCAAAACCATTTGAGGTCCAATGTGATGCTTGTGGTGATTGCCTTGGAGCTGTTTTGCTCCAAGAAGGGCACGCCATAGGCTATGAGAGTCGAAGGCTCGACCTTGTTGAGCAAGCTCTAGGCATATACGAAAAGGAACTCCTTGCAGTTCTACATGCCTTAGACTCATGGAAGCACTATTTATTGGGGACTCCTTTCATTCTGCGAACGGATCACCAAAGTCTTAAGTACTTCATAACGCAGACCAAGATCTCCGACAAACAAATGAGGTGGGAAAATTTCCTTTCGCAATTTCATTTTCATATTGCTCACATTGCTGGCAAGCATAATCAAGTAGCTGATGCACTCTCAAGACGGCCGAGAGTGAACGTGGTTTCCATAGCAACTCACAATGATCTATCTTCAATGATAGATGAGTATGCTATTGATCCCGATTTTAGAGATGTGATTTCAGCCCTTGCATTAGGGAAGAAAGAAGAACTATTTACTTTACAAGATGGTTATCTTCTCTATGGAAATAGACTATGCGTTACTAACTCACTACCTGAGAAAGTAATGTATGAATCTCATGCTCCACCGTATGTGGGGCATAGAGGGATTCAGTCTACCTTAAAGGGAATTGAAACATATTTCTATTGGCCTACCATGAAAGTGAACATACAAGAGTATGTTTCTAAATGTGTGGTTTGCCAAAAGACAACATTTGATAGAGGGAAGCAACTTGGATTGCTTCAACCCTTGCCAATTGCTAATTCACCATGGGAGAGCATATCCATGGATTTTATCTTTGGATTGCCTAAGTCTATCCATGGGAATACGGAAATATGGACGATAGTAGACAGGTTCAGTAAACAAGCTCATTTTATACCTGTCAAAAAGACTATCAAAGCCCATCAAATGGCAACCCTCTTTATTTCACAAATTTTCAAGTACCATGGCTTGCCAATGCCTATAGTGTCAGATAGAGATCCTAGAATGACCAGTAATTTCTGGAAGGGTCTCTTTGAGAATTTAGGAACAAGGCTAAACTTCTCTTCGGCCTATCATCCACAAACGGATGGCCAAAGTGAAATAGCTAACCTAACAATTCTCGATCTACTAAAAGCCTATGTAACAGAAGTAGATCAAAGATCCCAATGGGAGAAGTACTTACCCTTAGTGGAGTATGCTTACAATAACACTGTACAAACTTCCACGGGAAAAGCACCTTTCGAGGTAATTGAGGGAAGATAAAAAAGTCCCTTGCTACTTAACACTGTACATACTTCCACGGGAAAAAGGTTGCTGCTGACAAGCACAAAAGAGCTCAAGCCTTTAATGAAAATGATTGGGTCTTGTTAAAGTTTCCCAAGGCTCGATTAAGGCACATGACGAGCAAGAATCCTATGGGCCACCAAAGTACTATTCTAAACTAGCAAAAAGGTACTTAGGCCAATCAATGAGATGGCCTATCAACTCAAGTTGCCCAATCATTGGCTCATACAAAACGCTTTCAATTTGAGCCTATTAAAGCCTTACAAAGGAGAGCCACCTCAAGAACCAACTATTGAAGACCCACTGGAGATTGAGGACCAAGAGGAGGTGCTGCAGCCCGAGTCCATTCTCCGACATGAAGACAAGGTATTAAGAGGCGGTAAGACTATCCGACGATATCTTATTAAGTTTAAGAATTATCCTTTTGAAGATGCTAGATGGATGCAAGGCATAAAATTAAAGGATAACCTAAACCTTGTCAATGCTTACAATGCTTCCCAAGAGTAAGCAAATGTACAATGTTAAAAATGAACAATTTTTTTTGTCTTATAAGACTCTCTTTTTCTTTATTGTGCACAAAAACGAAGTAGTATGCATGCTTAGATCAAGTTTGCGGAGACGACGTCTCCCAAACACCAAGTAGAGCTTGTCACTCTACGATGAAGACTGATAGGACTAATGTGCAGACATGCTTGCGGCAGCCTCAGGCTCTCAAGCGCCAAATGGACTAGTCATCCATTGTGGAATGATGTCGTAGGGTAACATAGGGATCCTCTACCCGCTAAGAAAAGGACTCATGAATATGCTTTATCTTCTCTACACCATAGTCGAGGACGACTATGATTTCAAGAGAGAGGTAATGTCATAATAATAAATATCTAATTCTCCTAAATGATTTTCTCATGTTAAACTGATCATTTAATATGGGGAAGTGCCAGGGGAGAAAAAGCTAGAATATTGGTTAAGCTAGCAGACCGGCCACAATAGGGATCCAAAGGAGGGAAAATAGGGATCCAAAGGGGGGGCCATTTGCAAAAGAACCATGTGCAACAATGGGCTAAAAAGACCCTAAGGTTCAGCCCATTAAGACTTCCAAAATGCTAAGGTTCCAAAATTCAAAGGTTGTGTCCAAAGGTCAACCTTAAGGGAATTGGATGCTTTGTGTGTGACCAAAAAAGTCTTTGAATATCCCTACATAGGAGGGGGTGAGCCTAGCAAGTAGGGGATGAGAGAGAAGGCCACACACACACACACAAGCTCCCTTTACACAAAGGGAATGAGGGACACATGTAAGCTCCCTAGGCCAGATGCCCACAAGGTGTACCCAATTCCTATTGGATGACCCTTGAAGTGGACCAATGAGAATTAGGCTAGAGTAAATTTAGCCTAATTAATTTTAAAACACTTAATAAAAAGAACCAATGAAAATTAAGTCTCCTGGATGATTATTGGACAACCCGTGAAGGGGTCTAATTCCTATTGGTCAGAATGGGGAAAGGTCCAATGGGGATTTAATTCATTTAAATCAATTAAGTTTAATTGATTAAGCTCTCACAAAAGGGGAAAGGGGGACACATGTGAGAAGGCTATCACTTATGCTGCTTAATAGCCATTGGCTTGACTTGGGGAGGTCCAATGGGGAGCCTGCAAGAGCAAATAGCAAGAGGGCTCGCCCAAGAGAGAGAGGGGGCTGATTTTTGCAAGGCATTATCACACAAACACTCACACAATCTCATGGTGAAGAAAGAGAAGACTATCTCTTCCCAAGCTTTAATGGAGAGTTCATCACCTACTCCAAGCTTGTGAGATAGAAGCCTACATCCACACACTCTTGGCTTGTGGATGCAAATCCAACCAAGAGCCAAGCTTCAATGCATGCTCATCTCCTCTATCAAGCTAATTACTAAGCTAAAGCTATGCTAATATGAGTGATTATGTGAGGAGATGTACATCTTTCTCGTAAGATACTCCTTCTTCCTCTCAATCTACTCTCATACCCTGCTAGCTCTCACCATCTTCGAAGGTGTGTGAGGTCTTGGGTCTGAGAACGGGGATAATTAAAGTTGTGTTTACTAAGTGTTTTGCTTAATGCATGAAGCTTTCATCTTCATTGCACTAGCTAGTCTTGAAGGAACACAAAGAATTGTATTGTACAATGTCTCTCTTGATGGGAGAAACCATAATACAAAGCCTTTTGGAGGGGGGACCGGCTCCATGCAAATCCGGTCCTCAACTGTTGTCAATAGCTTAATTTATCTCTCTTTTGAAAGTATTGTTGATGCTATCAAACTAGGTGTTATGATTTTTGTTGCTCTCTCCACCCAAGCACTCTTGTAATTCTCATTAGGAATCTATTCTAATGAAATGCCCACTAAGTTCATGCTAATTTCCGCTACACACAAGTTTTTAGGCCATTAAACGTTACAATTCATATAAAAGTAGACCGCTAGATGATGTTAAGAGAGCGGGAAGCTAGAAGAAATTCATCATATATTTTGATCTTTTTCAAAGAGCATTTAAAGATAGACCCTAATCCTATCTAGCGACCGTTTGTTGAACTTGCATTGTCTTTTTACTTGGCTTGAACATTTTTGTACTATACATTTGTCTTGTTGTTTGGGTATTTTATTTGTATTGAAGTCTATTATCTGGGTTTGGGGTGGTTCACCTCGTTGAGTCATTTGAAGTATATTGTCTTGTAGGTCAATCTGATCAATTGTCTTGTGGTTCAATTGGATCAATTGTCTTTAGTCATTTGTCGTGTGGTTCAATTGGTTCAACCAGTTGTGATTTTGTTTTACACATCAATTGTGATTTGATTGA
Organism: Adiantum capillus-veneris; assembly: GCF_014529385.1. Taxonomy (NCBI): domain Eukaryota; kingdom Viridiplantae; phylum Streptophyta; class Polypodiopsida; order Polypodiales; family Pteridaceae; genus Adiantum; species Adiantum capillus-veneris. The sequence goes on from NW_028221643.1 coordinate 40,001, forward strand.
ACCAAGATAGCCATGTTGTGTAGTGGATGAGGCATATGCATGTTGTGGTATCTTTGAGATTGTTGAATCGTGAGATTAAATTTTTGTGAAAGATATTGAATATTTGTCTATTTGTGCTTTGCAATTCTAAGATACTATGGCCGATGAAGAACAAGTTTGTGGTACCCAACCAGTGCCAGATGATCAACAACAAGTGCATGTTGATGCGTTTTAGCGCATGAAATCTCTAGCACACGGTATGTTGGCACAACAAGCAACACACATTGCTCGACAATTATCAAAATGGGTAAATCCAAACCACATACGATGGAAATATATCAATAAAGAAGTAACCAAGGATATAATTAAAACAATATGGCTGTGTGAGGACGTGGAGATAGAAAAATGATAGTGGAAGGTATCGAAGTGCCTTCACAAAGCGATCAAAGATAACGAAGTGCCTTCACAAAGTGGAAGGTATCGAAAGCGATCAAAGATAACGTTGAGAGGATCTACTTGGAAGTTTATGGCCATCCACTACACAATGCAGATTGTGCATTATATTTTGCAAAAATATTGTATGTACATTTTGTGCAGCAGCGACCACTAGGATTTTTGTCGAAGGAGACAACTGTTGCCACCCATGTTATTAGGGAGAGTTATGTCACTTTCACTTGGGATGAGCTGGCATTGATAGTTAAAAGGGCCGACATACAGTTAAAAAAGGAGAAATATATTTACACGACACAACTGGTAGAGAAAGATGCAAAAATAACACGGCTTTCTAACCCCAACCATCACAGGTCCGGATGGAGAAAAGTATTAATCACTTAAGCCAAGATGTTCAAAATTTGACACAGCAAGTGAATCGCAGGTCATCATCAGGATCACGTTAATTAACGTTATCACATCTTTTTCTTGTGTAATTATTGGTGTTATTAACATAATCACATGACAGTGATCACGTCAATGAAATCCCTGCATGTGTCTCAACCTACCATGCCACAAGGAAACATTTGGCTGCTCGATTATGGTGATTACATGGTCCCACCACACTAGATACATGAAGTGGATACAAAGTGTCACTTTTAGGACCTCTAGCAACGACCTTGGATCCCTTGTTGATTTTCCACTTGCTATCCCCAAAGGTAGTGTGATAGCCATTAACATCTAGCTGCCCTGTGCTTATCTTCTTGAGCATAGGTACATGCCTCGCATGGTGCAATGTATAATATGAGCCATGCTAAAATTTCAACTGCACAATGCCGATTCTCTCAATATCACATGCATGGTTGTCCTCCAAATGAACAACACTCTCTCTGCTAGCACTGTAGCTAGAGAACCATTCTTGATGTGGTGTCACATGCAATGAAGCACCTGAATCCAAAATCCAAGTGTGCATGTCATCATTGACAACCAAAGACTGTGCACTAAAAGAAGAAGCAAAGAGAATATCATTGCAGCTGTCCACATGAATGACTAAATTGATTTTCTCTATCTTAACCGTGCTCTTCGTTTTAGGTTGACCATCCTTTTTGTCATCCTTGCTATCAGGAGACTCTTTACCCTTCTCTTTCTCTTTTTTCCACTTAAAAAAATCATGCTTAAAGTGTCCTTTCTTGCCACAATGATGGCACTCAACATCTTTCCCACGAGATTTGATGCTGCCTCTGCTTTTTGATTTCCCCTTTTGTTAAGATCTACCTGTGGTATGCAATGCAGTAGAAGACTTATTAATTGCAATATACTTTCTATTTAGCTCTTTCATCAGCAAAGAGATCTCCACATCAAAAAACATCACCATAGCATTGGAGTTGCTAATGGATGTCCTGAATGTACCCAACTTTCAAGTAAAATGCATAGTAGGAAAGTAGCTTTGAATTCTTCATCAATGTTGAATTTCAAAGAAACCAGTTGGTGAATCCGAGTTAAACTCACTATGATGTACAGTGATGGCTATACCTTTCTTCATATAAAGGTCCACCAACTTCTTCAACCAATACACCTTGCTAACAAGATTTTTTGAGCATGCAATTTCTCAAGTCTAGTCCACATAGCATAGGTTGAATTCAACTTCTCTATGTTGAATAGCAACGAGTCAAAAACTAAAATATCTATTGTAGATCGTGCAAGGTCATCCAGATCTTCCCAATCTGATTGCTCTTTGTTTGTTTGTCGTACCCCTTTGTCTTGATAGGTTTCACCTGTTTCTTTTGCATCAAGACATTGTAGCACTGTTTTTTCCACAACTTCATCCCAAAAAGGAAATTGAAGCTTCTATCAACCACAATATCAAACTTGGTCTGCAAAATGATAGTCGCCAACAAAGAAGTGCAAGATGAGCTAAACAAATTGTTTTGAGCCATTCTATTTTTTTTTTTTTGCAAAAAAATCAAATTAACCAGCAATTTGATTCAACTGCATCAATGCAATTCAACTTCAGTGATTTGGATTCAACTTCAGCAATTCAAATTTAAATTTTTTGCACTTCTAGCATACTATAGGAAACCCTTGCTGAAAACCCTTGCTGAAAACCCTTGCTCAGTGCCTAACTCGAAACTGAGTTACCAAGTTTACAGATATAAGGGCTCAAAGCTCATAAACACTCTCTCTCCATAGGTTTGCTGCTCCACTTACAAGACCAAGATGACCTTGCTATGAATCTTGCATAGTGCTGCAGTGAGAAAGACTGCCTGCACACTGGTATTGAATCAGAGTTATGATGCTAAACCAGAACTCTACTATCGAAACAGAGCTCTGATGCTGATCCATGCTCACCAACCAGCTTTTGAAACCAACACTTTGATACCACTTTGTAAGGATCAAGTGAAGCTTGAATTGTAGAATCAAACTCAAATATATGTTCAATTTGCAGATACAGACTCAACGGTCAGTAGAATTCAAACACAGTAGTCTGCAAATTCAAATACATCAAACTAACTGTATTGCAAAATCAAACGTAGCAGTAAAGCAATAAAGATGCACACACATTAGTTAGAGATGGAGAGTATAGCTTCAACACAGTGTTTGTGAGTACAAAAAGAGCTGTATCTCTTTAGCTTTTTTTTGATAGATATACTGTAGGATTATACAACCACCCTATAAGGGTGCGAATATACAACCGCCCAATAAGGGTGAATAAACAAATGAATTTGCTTTATACGTGTCGTCATCCACATACTACTTAATCTAGTGTCCCATACCATGAGAATAAGTAGTATATGTCATATCTTGATGGATCAAGATATCATGGGTCACACTCATTGGTCATTAATCAATCCTCATAAATATCAAGTCCAATTCCATACACAGTACTGACAATCAATCATCATAAACCAATGCCAAATCCAACTCCAATTCCACATCCAAAATCACGTTCATTATATATATATGGATAACAAAATCATACTTGGGGCAATGGGGCTAGCCGTTGCAGCATGATTTTGTAATTGGTGTTGCTTAAATCGACAAATCAACACCAATGAAACATGCTGCTTAAATCGGTGAATTTGCACTTGTGTTGCCTAAACCGACAAATCTGCACTTAATATTTTTTAAATAGTGAATCTATGGTTTGTTGGTGTGTGTTGCCTAAATCGCCATTTGCACTCATGTTGCCTATATCAACAAATCTGCATGATTCATTGAAATTGCCTAAACCGGTGAATCTACACCAAGATGAGATTTACAAACTTCCTAAATTGAAGAATCTGTGTGCACGTTACCAATGGACTAGGCAATTCATAAAAGCCAACACATATATTACCTGTTTGAGACCAAAATGGAGAATATTTGGGTAGCAAAGTACTTACAATATGTTATCCATTATCCCAAATCACTTGAGCTTATATCGGTAGCTGTATAGTTTCATGACAAATCATCTCAATAGAAATTACTTTTAGTGTAAGCATAAGCCACAATGTTAGGGATGGTTAATTTCACGTGTCATAAGAGAATGCGGATAAGCAAAAGATCTCTTTCCTTTCAAATTGTCCAATGGTATTATCCTTGTTGCAAACTCCTTTTTTTGTTCGCTTAAATATATGTACCAAGAAAAGAACTAGCAAGGAAGTTGAGAAGGTGAGTATTATCATAGTAGTATATTAAGCAAGTAGATTGTAGTAGAATCAAATGAGAGATGGTTCATAATGATGAGATCTTAAGGCAAATAATAGCAATAGGTACATTTAGAAAGTGACCCTTAGCTTAGAGTTTGAAATGAGATTTCGTATGCTTCTGCATCCAAAGGATGGACGGAGAAGCAGTCGACCATTCCCTCGGATGTAAAATCAAAGAAAAATGTTTTTTTGAGAAATTACGTACCTGGAGGTGCTTCAATAAATGGCTAGTAGTCAAACTGTTCGGTTCTCTCCAAGTTGTCTTGTTCTTGATAGTATGTATGCAATAAGCTCGTAAAGGTAGTAGGCCACATTATGTTCTACATAATTCTTGTGAATTGTCAGATGCTAAGAAGTCTTAAAAATAAAGGTCAGCAACAAAATCATCATTTGGTTAGTGTCATTTTAAATAACAACCGGATTATCCTTTTTTTAAAAAGACTAAATAAAAGTATGGATGTTTAACCACTTTAATGTAATCATGATGATGTGAGAATAATTAGAATGGTCATTTAATCTTGAACTTCATTCTTCATGTTTACACTTGTACATAGATGCATGAGTTATTTTGATTGATTAGACTACTTCTTTTCTTTATTGCATGTGTTAATTAAGCAACACAAATTGTCTTAACTATATAATAAAGCTTGTATGTAATAGGAAGAAACAAATTCTTAGCGTTTAAATCTCTCAAGCGAGCATAGTAGAAGCTATATACCTAAATTTTCATTGCGCTCTCTTGTTGTAGAAGAGGTTCCCTGAGGAAGTGCTTATAGAAGGTATATATATAATAATATATATAAATTTGTTATTGAAATTTTGACATTGTAGGGCAATCCCAAGATATGCATATAACCTTTGGAGTCTACACTTGTTAGTCGAGAGGGAATGGTATAATAACTCTACCACACTAGGGTGATCTCCAAAAATGAAATAAAAGAAGCTAGTTGATAGAGAAAAGTGTAAAAGAAGGAAGAAGTCAAAAGGAGACGTCACAGATTTATTTGACGAGTTTTGAACTCAAGAAGATGCCAATGTAAGATAGTGGGAAATGATCCCATGAGATCTTTGAAGTAAGCAAACATGTACGATGGAGCTGGATCCACAACCAATGACATCAAAATCTTGTGAAGTGACAATATCCTGTGTTGAATAGCAATAGCTCATTTTTCCATTCGATAAGCAATCATGTGTGTTGGAGCTGGAGCCACAAAACATGACAAAATGGCAGGCTGAGTTGCTGTTGGACTTTGAAGCAAAGGTTTTTGGGTGATGAGCTAGTAAACTTCCGCCAGTAAACTGGTCTAAATGGCAACACATACATCAAAAGTGCTGGCCACTTGGGCAACTACATATAAGAATTTGGATGTTTGTGCTGTTGCTAATGTTTCTAATATTGGATACTATTTTAGGCCGTTGCCACGCAAATGATGGAGAGAATGCTTTGCATGTGAGAAGTAGAAACTCCATGCTTTCAAAGCCGTAGTGCCTACACTTACAATTTATATAAATGCTAGCAACCTCATCTTTAATCTTCACATTGTTGCTTTTGTGTTGTTCCTTCTTTCAACATAGCCTTGTGCAGTCTTTAGATTCTCCCATGCTGGGTCAGCTCCCGTGATAGTACATATGTAAGGTAAGATATGTTGGTCTCTTGGGGATTGTTTCCTATGCAAGGTAGAGATACTAAGAGAAAAAAAAAAAGATTGTTTTGGCTTCTCCTATCTTGTACAACTACTAGGATTATTCCTACAACACAAAAGCTTCTCTACTTCTTTGTTCTTCTTCTTGCTTCATACTGTCATAATCCTCTTGGGATTATTCCTAGGACATTAAGAATTCTTTGTATTAATTTTGGTCCCAAATTATTATGCATTTACTTGTATGTTTAAATACCATAATTTATCATCTTCAAACGTGATAAATTTTCTCTCCAATAGACTTGCAAAAAAAAAACTCCCTATTCTCTTGCTTAATCTATCTATATACAAATAATAGTACTATTGCATAATTAATTCTCTGTTGTATGAAAAGTCTTCATACAAGCACGACATCTAATAATGCATGCAACCAAGAATTATCAATTGAAACCTTGAGATCGAGGAAGTTTAAAGAAGAGATGCAACATAGCTAAGAGAAAACAATATTCCAATACAAAATGAACACGTACTTAGCTGCTATATGAAGGTGATGTTGACTTCCATGGCCATGGGTTAGATCCTATATCTGATCTTATTTGTGGAGGCCGTGTCTCCATAATCTGGAGGAGCTAAGCCTTGGCTCTGATACCACTGCTATAGATAGGTGGGAACATAAGGGCCCTACAAAATACTGATAATAACATGCTACTAGCCATAAAAACAACAGATCTACATACTTGACGAATCCTATGAGCACATAATCAACACTACACAAGTCTGAGAGAGAGAGAGAGAGAGAGAGAGAGAGAAGAGAGAGAGAGAGAGAGAGAGAGAGAGAGAGAGAGAGAGAGAGAGAGAGAGAGAGAGAGAGAGAGAGCACATGCAAGTACGCCTCCTAGAGCAGACTACTACACCAACATGACGAGAGAGGAGAGAGAAGAGGAGAGGAAAAGGACATAGACACTGGGTGAATCTCCCCACGTGCAAGAGTGATTATTTTCCTCTTGCATATATTTATGTATAGATTTCTTGAATGCTCAAAATGATTACCTATCCACCCGGATGTATAGTGATCATAGCTTATAAAGAGCACTTTAATAATAAAAATAATCATAAATGTGCTATCCTTTCACATAGTCCAATGAGCACTTATGCTTTTGCCACCTGTCAATTGTAATAAATAGACAATAATCAATCTCCATTACATATTTTGGGCATGCGCATAAGGATAGATAGGCAACAAAAAACCTGTTTTTTTTCTCAAGAAAGGACATTGAAAAAGTACTTGATAGGTTATGCCTGATGCTAAGCCTTTGAGCGTGCCGTTCTACTCTTGTCAAGTTGAGTGCAAGTGTTTGCCCAAAAAATGATGATGCAACCAATGCTATGAGGGGAGTACCTTATGCTTCAACTTGTGGTTCTCTCATGTATGTTATGGTTGCTACTAGACCTGACATTACTTATAGTGGGAGTAGTAAGAAATTTTATGTCTAACCCTGGCAGAGCACATTGGGATGCTATGAATTCCATAATGAGGTAGTTGAAAGGGACTAAAAGAAATTCTTATGTTATGGAAAAGAAAAGGTCCATTAAAACTGTAGGGATATTGTGATTATTGACATTGCAGGTGATGTTGATATTCGCAAGTCAACTAGTGGGTACATTTATACGCTGAGAGGTGGTTCTATTTCATGGTGCTCTAGACTCAGAGGATAGTCGCACTCTTTACTACTGAAGCTAAATATATTTCAGTCAGTGAGACTTCCAAAGAAGCCATATGGTTAGCCAACATAATTAGTGAGTTTGGATTGCCTGATGACATGCATTCCTTGGTTGTGATAGCCAAAGTGTAGTTTGTTTGACTAAAAATTCCATGTACATGCACATACCAAGCATATTGATGTGCAGTACCATTTTATTAGACAGACAGATGCTTGATGATGGTTTGGTCTCATAATCAAAATCAATACATGAGAACCCTGAAGACACTCTTTCCAAAAGTCTACCAAAGGCACAAAATGAAGCATTGACTATAGATGGTGGGAGTTACATAGCTTAAAGCGATTCTCTGGGACTTAAGTGGAAGGTTGTTGGGGTAAATGCCCAAAAGTCGCCTCCAAACCCATTCCAAAGTGTAGCTCTGATCGAGAGCTTCATAGATATATATATTTTTATATTTTTAGCCCACCATTTTGGCCTGCACATGCATTATACTTCATTTACTGGTCTTTGAGCCACTTTGACTATTTTTAGAGGTTTCACATTGTCCAAGTGGCCAAATGGACCATTTTAATAAAAAGGTCCCAAAACCTCATCAATTGTGGTCTTTAGGACTTCAAATATCATAGCTTCTCTGTGCAACCAACACTCAACCATCACGTTACCTCTCTCTGTTTCTTTGCACTCCACATGTGCGCACACACACCACTGCCAAAACTCACTTAAACCTTGGTTCGTGAACCTCCTCTTTCTTAGCAAGATCACATATATCTTCAAAAAGGATGATGGAGTGTTAGCAGCCATGCTAATAAGGTTTACCGTTTTCTATCACATGAGCCGTTTGTTGTAACTATATCCTAATATTTATGAATACAAATCCCAACGAGTCCATACATTGTACTTTATCTTATTCATTTGGAGATGTATATTTGGTAATTAGAGCCATGAGCTTCTAGATTGTAAGTGTTTATTACTTATGTGTGATGTCCACATTACCCTAAGTTTAAGTCAAGACCTTCAAATTTTAACCTTGATTTAGGTATAGAAGCCAACTTTTGTAAATAATACAAAGTGAGCATATGACTACTATTGTTGTCTAGTTACTACCCTCTTGCTTCTTTCATTTGTATCTCTATGTATCGTATTTAGCATTGTGATTCCAAGCATAGCTATACATTTGCAGGTGAAATCTCTTCCATTTGATGTAAGTTTCTCACGATATTGTGTAATTGAATATGATAATGTCATTGGGATCTCAAAGCCAAAATGATTGTTTTTTAGTAATGATGCATACCTCAATGAGTAAAAGATGCATAAGAAACCTATACCTACTATTGATATTTGATGTGTGGTGATTCAAGAGGATGGGATAGTGCATAATAGAGTATGTAATGAAAAAAACCACAACTTGTGGAAAACCCTTTTGTGCTAGAAGAAAGAGTGAACAACTAAAGTGCTGGAGTTAAGGAGACCTACTTGGTTTCTTGTTCTCCTAAATGTTTTGTTCCATCTCTTGACAATGTAGAGAGATTGCATTGAGCCTTCATGCTATGAGGAGCTATGTTTGTAGATGTACGCTTAAGGGGCAAGTGGCTATGCAATCTGAGATGAATTATTTGAAGAAAAAAGATGATATTGATCTTGTATGTAGATAACATGCTTATTGTTGGAAGAGTACTAACGGATAGATGCATTGAAATCAAAGTTTCACAAAAACTTTGATATGAAGGATTTAGGAGAAGCTGACCACTTTCTTGGTATGAGGATTGTCAAAGATAGGAGCAAGAAAATGGTTTATCTCAGACTGAGTACATTTCCAAGGTTCTTAAATGATTTATTATGAAGATGGGGAGGTATCCGATAGCCCGTTAGCTCCAAAAAAAAACCTAGCCAAATTGTTTGTCCTAATTAGAGGAGGAAAAGGTTAAAAATGGCTAAGTTTCCGTATGCATTTGCTATTGGTTGTATGTCGTAATTGCTACATGCTGCAAAGGGGGAATGGAGAACACATCCAAAACACATACATTGACCCTATATAGCTTAGGGTATTCACAACACTCCTACGCTCTCATAACACCTTCAAAATCCACTTTCCAGTAGAGAACTTTCATTTGTACACAACCTAACACTCATAGGCCACCGCTTAACACATGCACACCAATGCAATCCTTCTTGATTTCCACTACACAAAACCTCCTCTCTCTCTCTCTCTCTCTCTCTCTCTCTCTCTCTTTTTGCACAACACTAATGGCAGAGGGGCACGTGCACACACACACACACCACACACACCCACACACACACACACACACACACACACACACACACAAACACACACACACACACACACACACACACACACACACACACACACACACACACACACACACACACACACACACACACAGACACACACACACACACACACACACACAATCAACACGCACCACAAGCACAAGAGAGCAACACAAAAGAAATGGGGGAAGGGAAAACTAACACCAAGAATTGGCCTTGATAGCTTGATCTTGTTCAAAAAAGCTTTACAATCCTCTTTCTTACAAAAACGGCTCTTCTCCTTCTCCAAGCACTTGGAAAAAAAGCCCCCCAAAAGGCCTCTACAAACCTATTTTATATTTTGGGATTTTACATTTTTAGTATTTTTCTTAGAGTGAGAAGTAGCTCCATCAAACCTCTTCTCTCTCTCTCTCTCTCTCTCTCTCTCTCTCTCTCTCTCTCGCTGTCTCTCTATCTCTCTCATTACACTTGAAACCCTAACCTCATAGCTCTTGCAATCCCTTCCGCATTACACTTCCATCACTAGTGAACCCTTCAAAGGACTATCATAAAAGAAATAACAACATATTGCCTCTACAACAAAGAACCCATGGTTGGATCATATGCCTTCAAGGAATACAATAATTTGAATGTCTTAATTCATTCATTGGCCCAAACAGAAACTCATAGTGAGCAACACAAGAAAACAAAGTTAAAATCCAACCAATTACTCCAAAAAAGTCGGAGAAAGTCAAATAACAGAGTTATTCCCAAGCAGTAATGTACAAGAAATTGATCCCCTATGGATTTAGGAATTGGAGGATTCAACACAAAAGACAAACACATGGTTTATAAAATCATAGAAATATTATGGACTAACATGAGATCATATAAATGGTAAAAAATAGGTAATTGTTAACCAAAAATCAAAGA